>NW_015438380.1:363449-409751 GCF_001293395.1 Leptomonas pyrrhocoris
GAGAGAGAAAGAGAGAGAAAGAAAGAGAGAAAGAAACGCGTCGAGTTCACGTGCGTGCGTGCGTGTTTGCTTGTTGGTGTGCGCACATCACCGTACGCCACAATGAAGAAGAAGAAGGAAAGTAACAACATTAAGGGAATTACAAAGAAGACCAACACACACACACTCACATACACACCGAATACTAAGAGAAATAATAATAAAAGGAAACGATGAGGAAACCGCTGCACAGACAACGAAGTTCTACGATTCAACAGCAACATCAACAGCAAAAAAACAAAGAAATGAGCAACGTAGTCGAATGGAAGATAAAATGACAATGCGCTGGATCAAACACCCCCCCCCCAGTCGACACAATCAACACAGAGACACAAACGTGTGTGTGCAACAGGAAGAAAACCACCATAACAAACATAAGAACAGAGGAGGAAGCGGACGTGCAAAACACTTAAGTACGGCGTGGTCCTCGGATATCAACAACAAAAAAACGGCAAAGCCGTCGATGCAGCACGACCGCGCCATCCCCGCCCTTCCCCCCCGCTATCACCGTGATGAGAGGGAACGTGTTTTTCTTTCTTTGTTCACAGCCTCCTTTTCACTGAGCCAGCGGCGGGCGTGAAGTCGTGTTCGCCATCACCACGGAGTCTTCGCTATCGTGCCTCGCTGCGTCCTTAGCCAGCGCCACCGCCGAGGCGGAGATGACGGCCGCGGCGTCGGCAACGGCGGTGCTGGCCGGCCCCACCCGTCGGCCCAGCACACGCGGGCACAGCGCCGCAAGCTCCTCGGCGTTCACGCGAACTTCATCGCACCGCGCCGGCGCCGTGCCCGGCAGCCGCGTACCGTCCGCCGCCGTCTGCCCGAACCAATCCACCATCGTCAGCTCCGCCGCTGCCGCGCGGACGTGGGCGACTTGCAGCGGGTCGGTGCTCTCGATGGGCCGGTTGTGCGCGTCACGGACCTCGGCATAGAGGACGAGGAGGTGGCGCAGGTATTCCTGCACCTCGTTGACAGGCTTCGTCGGGTCCGCGCAGCAGAGGGCGATGAGGATGGCGCGCAGTAGCACCTCCTCCCCCTTCCCCTCCGCCTCCGCCTCTTGTCCCAGCATAACATCTTCATCCTCTTCGTCGTCTCCTGCGGGGTGTTGGGCAGGACGAGTGCCGGCCGCATCGTTGCCATCCGCCAACTCCGCCAGTAACGACGCGTCCGTTGGGTGGGGGTCGCGGGGAAGGAGTGGCGCCGCGTTGAGGATCAAGTCCATGCTCTGCCTGACCACCACACCGTCCATCTGCAGCTCCTCCGCCAGTGAGCGCGGCGTGGCTCGGGTGTTGTGCCGCTGCTGCTGAACGCGCTTGCGATGCACCGCGACGAGGTGGTTGTACTGGCTCGCAATGAGGATCGCGTCCTGCATCTCCATCGCGTACTGGATTGTCTCCGCGAGGTGCTGCAGCCGTACCACCTCGACGAAGGTGCTTTTGCGACCCAGCGTGTGGGGCAGCATCGACGGCGGGCCGTCGCAGCGCACGTAGCGGAAGAGGTCATCGACAGGAACGGGGCTGCTCAGGAAGAACATCACACCAGGGTCGAGCAAGACGAGGTAGCTCTCCATCGCCGCTCGCACGGCGGCCACGTCGACGTGGCCGCCGCCGTCAACATAGTCGTCCGTCGAGACGGCGCTGGTGTAGCTGAGTTCGCTGAGGGTGGTAATGATGTGTCGCATCGCCTGCGCCCCCTCCACCACGAGCGCGTCCACAATCGCGGTGCGGTCCGTCAGCACTGCTCCCTCCGGCGTGTGCACCTCCTCCGGCACCAGCACGGCGTCCATCGCAATTAAGTCTTCAATGATGGCCGCGCAGAGCTGATTGATGCCGCGCTCCGTCTTGGTCGGGAAGAAGCAGTTGAGTTGCACCGCGACGCTGTAGAGGTCGACCACGTCGTCGTCATCATCGCCACCACCACCGCCGTTGGCCGCCCCTCCCTCCGCGGCCACCAGCGCCGCCTCGGTGTTCCGGCTGTCCTCCCACAGATGCAAATACGCAGAGAAGACCGGGCTGTTCCATTCAGCATTGTTATGGCTGCCAACGTGTCCGTCTGCCTGGCTGTTACGCCTCGCCGACGATGACGTCGCGACGCCCTGCTCCTTCACGGCCCTCTGCCGCAGCGCACAACACGCGGCGACGTTCTTGTAGCTGTAGAGCAACGCCAGCCGCAGCTTCTCTAGCATGAGGAGGCTGTCCACCACCGCCGCATCCGGAACCTGCGCGCTCAGCGCGGAGAAGGTCAGCGCACCGAGACCGCCTTCTAAGTTGCGTATGCGTGCCTTGTACGCGAAGGCGTAGGAGAGGCGAGCCGCCGCGGTGGGCATCGCAGGCAGCGTCTCGACCTCCACCGCCTCATCGTAGTTCCACGGCAGCGCACCGAGGAAGAGCGACCACGTCTGCTGCGCGTGCAGCTCCGCTTCGCTCGTTGCGCGGCGACGGACAGCCTGCCGACGTGCAGCCTCCTGCGGCACCGTGGCGGTCAGCAGCACCTCCGTCACGTGGTCCGCAAACGACGCGATGTTGAGCTGTGTGGACGACGACTGCTGCTGCTGCTGCTGCTGCCGTTGCTGCCACACGGCGGGTGGGAGGCACGACAGGTTGTTGCGATCCGCGAGGCGTGCGCACACGGTAGGAAGGGATTCGCGGGACTGCGCGCAGGCGTCGTCCGTGGCGGACTGCACGTGCTGCGCCACGAGGCTGTCGAGCTGCTCCAGCAGGTTGGCAGAGGGGTGGTCGAAGTAGTACGTCGGACAGGCTGAGGTGAAACAAAACAGATCAGCGTCTGCGTCTGCGTCTGCGTTGCCGCTGTGCGTGGCTCGAGGCGGCGACGGACCTTGCGCGACCGCGAGCAGGCGTGCCGCGTCCTCGCTGTGCAGGCGCGAGAGCCAAATCACGGCGCACAGATTCTGGTACGCGGCCTCGGTCAGTGGCATGTACGTGAGCGCGGTGGCGGCGCCATTTTCGTCCGACGCGGCCGCCTCGTCTGAAGTTACAGTCGGGTACCGCAGTAGTGGCAGCACATCCGAGAACAGCCCTTTCGGCTCAAAGTACCGTGGCTCCCCAACGCGATTGTATCGGTTCAGCTCCACGACGTGCACGAGGTCCTCCATTTCCTCACCGGTCACCTCGTTCACGGTGACGTACTGATACTCCAGCGTGTCGAGCATGTAGGCGGCGTCCATGGCGGCTTCCTCGAGCGGGTCAACGTAGCCGTAGAGCTCGCCCATCTCCAGCGGTGACAGACCCACGTCAGCTTCGCCTTCCTCGTTGACCGCCACCGCCGCAGCCGCGGAGGGCTCTTCGGCACTTTCACCTTCTGCGACTTGCCGCTGCTGCTGTTCATGAATCGAGAGTTCCTCCACTGCAGGCTGTTGTTGCTGATGATCATCGGCGTCGCCATCGCAAGGCGGGTTCGCATCGACGTCGTCCTCTTCTTTCGTCGCGTCGCTGCGTGACTCTCCGCGGGGCCCTCGCAGCGAGTTGTTGCCTTCTTCGCTGTTGTTATCATCCGCTGCCGCTGGTGTCTTCTCCGGAGAAGACGGGCTCAGTCCCTCGAAGGAGTCCTGTCTCGCAGGCGCGTCTTCCGTCGGCGCCTCCTTGCCTCGTGCCACGTGAACTGAGTGCGCTGCGGCGCTGTCGGCGCTCATCGGGCTGGCGTGTGCCGTGGCCACCGCGTCTTCCTCCTCCTCCTCCGCATCATCGTCGGAAGACGACGTCGCGCTGTCGCGGTACGCCATTATCGGTTCGGCCACCACCTCCTTGCTTTCCTGTGCACTGTCTCGCCGGCGGTCCGCGTGTTGTTGTGGCGCAGTTGTTTCCTCTCTTGCCGATGGCGTGGCTGCATCCTCCGTATGCATTGCCCCTCCCACCACCGGTGGTGGGCTCTCGGCAGCATGGACGTTACGACCGCCGCCCTGCACCGCGACGTTGGTGGCGTTGATGGCGTTGTGGCGGAGGTGCTGGATCTGCGTCGCGAAGTCCCCGCTGTCTTCCGCCTCGCTGTCGGCGATGAAGGATGCCGGCGCGTTCAGCGGCTGCGCAGGCACATACGGCGTGGGGGGCAGCAGCGAGCGTCGCACCAGCTCCTCTGCCAGCTTTTTGGCTTCCTGTTGTGCCATGAGGTCTTCCGGGTCGACGGTGGAGTCGATGTCGGGGCTCGGACTGCCATTTGAGTCCTTCACGATGGAGTGCTGCTCGTGCGGTTGTTCTTCGGCCTTTTCTTCATGTTTCGTATCTGCTGGAGCTGGAGCAGGAGGAGTGGGTGGGGGAGACGGCGGCGGAAGAGGTGGCTCCGGCTGTTGCTGCTGCTGCTGCTGTTTGGCTAACGGTGAGGACTGCTGTCCGCGTGGCCGACGACCTGCCGGCGGCGAACCGCGATGGCGCTGCCGTGGCGGGTGTGCTGCGCGCGGTGGCGCTTCTTCTTCCTTCCGCGTCGCCTTCTCCTCCTCTCCCTCTCCGTCCGCTAATAGTCGATCGCTCTGCAGCTCCTGCACTAACATCAGAGCTCGCCCATCCGGACGATAACTCGGCTGCAGGGGGGCGGCGAGCGTCGCGCTGGACGGGTGCTCGGAGATCGCCTGCGCCGGCGGCGGCGGAAGAGGACCGTCCACACCGGCGTGAGCTTCCTGACGTGTTGGGTAGAGGCGGTAGGGACGATCTTCCGTGGTGCTGGGAAGGTGTTCCCGGCGCACTCCCTCACCATCCTCCAGCTGAGGAGGTTTGAAGCTGTCGTCCGAGCGCAGCGGCCGCGGCGGTGGCAGCGTGGGGGGTGGGGCCTGTTGAGAGCCTCCGGAGGGGGTGCGATCGTGTAGACGGTCTTTTGGTGCTTTGGGACTCTGCTGCTGCTTCTGCAGCGGCGGCGGTGGCGGCGGCGGTCGGCGCTGCGGTGCCACTGCGTTAGCAGGCAGCGTTGCCGCCCCCGCATCGTCGTCGTGGCTGTCTAAGCTTCCTTCGTACGTCTCCTCAGATGGCGTCAGTACGTTGTACGCGTTTTGCGGAGGCGACTGTTGCTGCTGATGTTGAGGATGTGGGTAGTAGTGAACAACGTGACGCACCATCGGCGCCCGCGGCGGTGCGTTCGACGCGGCGACCGGGACCACCGGAGCGGCATCCCGCACGGGGGACGCGGGACGCTCCGCGTGCTTCTGTTGCTGCCGCTGCTGCTGCTGCTGGCGTGGAAGCTCAGGCTCGTACTCTACCACGCGACCGCCGGCTTCATCCAGAACGAGGTATGGCTCCTCCACCGTCGGCTCCACCTCGGTCACCGCCTCGCCCATGTCTTCTTCAGCCTCCCCCAACTGCGGTGGCGGCGGGAGTCCTGATTGCTGGTGCTGTTGATGGCTCTGCTGCCTCCGCGGGGGAGGGGGGAGGGTGAAGGGGGCGTACAGTCCAGCCGGCACCCGACGCGTCCGCGGCATCACCACGGTGTAGGTGGGTGTCGCACCGTATGGGCTGCCAGCCGGCAGTGCGCCCGTCATAAAGGGTTGTTGCCGCTGTTGCCGCTGCTGCTGCTGCTGCTGGCGCTGTCGATGGCGGAAGACCTGACGCGTACGACTGCTGGGGGTGCTGCTGGCGTTGCTCAGAACGCTGGCGCTGTTGTCCAGATTGAGCCGCTGCGCTGCATTATGCATCTGGCGAGGTGGAGGCAGCTGCTGCTGGTACTGCTGTTGTGGCGGCGGTGGTGGTGGCAGTCGATATTGCTGTGAGTGCGGCGGGCGACGTTCGTCGTTGCGCGGTGGTGGGGCCTCGTACGACGCGTCCTCCTCCTCTACTCGGCCGTGCTGCTGCAGCAGAATTTGATAGCGCCACTGCGGCGGCACGCGGTCCACTTCACCTGCCACAATACGACGGACGTGACGGTGCTGTGCCAGTCGCAGGGACGGGGCCAATGCGTAGTAATTGGCGGGTCTTGCTGGCTGCTGCTGCTGGTGCTGAGGTGGATTATAGTGAGTCACCCCGTGGAATTGGGCTGGCACTTCGGCTTGGTAGTTAACAGGGTTGTACTGCTGCTGCTGCTGCGTGTGTCGCGGTGGTGCTGCGTAGGCGTAGGCGTAGGCATCCAGGTCGTCTGTGCTGGTGCCCCTGTCTTGGCTGTCCTCCCCCGACCGTCCGCGGTTGTAGCCCGGGCGCGGCGACGGACGCAGTGCGAGCGCAGTCGACGCGGCCGGCGGTGAGGAGGAGTACCGCTGTGCAGGAGAGTCCTGTCTTCCCTGTAGTTGCAGCTGCTGCTGTGGAGGCGGACGCGGAGGGGCATACGCGTTCGCGCTTGGAATGGAATCCATCAGCTCCACGTAAACCCCGCCGGGGCGCCCATGTACACGCGGCGGCGACGGCTGTGCGCGCGGCCACGGCTGCCGTTGCGGTGGTGGCGGTGTCGGAGGAGGCGCCCGTCCGTTCACCTCCGAAGACGGCTGCGGCGGGCGCGACGGAGAACCGCGGCTGCTCTCTTGCCGACTTCCACTCCCCCGCACGGCCGACGTGTTGTTGGAGTAGCGGCTGCTGAGCTCGTTGCTGTTGTCGTGGGAGCCATCCGCGTGGACGCGGTGCAGCGATGGAGAAGAACGCGCCACCCCACGCGGAGCTGCCGGGTACACGCCCCGATCCCGCGGCAGCGCGTAGGAGACCGGCGCCGAGGACGGCACCACCACGTCACTCGCGGACGTGTGGTTCGAAGAGTTCGTTGTTGTCTGCGTTGAAGCCTGCCGCGGGGAGGGACGCTGCTGCGGATGAGAGGTGACGTTATGTGAGTTGGCCCGGAGAGGGCCACCCGCAAACAACTGCTGCTGCGGCTGCTGCGACGTGGGCGGTTGAGAAGCCCCGTGTTGCGGTCGTGGAAGCACGGCAGGCGGCAGCACCGTCCGCGCCGAGCGGGAGTGAAAGGGAATGTTGCGACTGTGGCTTGTTGGACGGCGATGGACCGCGGAGAACGGCGGTCGTGGGGCTGGCTCGCTCGGCAGCGGCTGCGATCGGTGAGGGGTGTACGTCTGTGCGCCGCCCAGGTCATCTGCCGCTGCCGTGTTGAGGTCCCGCTGACCCGCCGCGCCAACGTCGCGCCGCGCGGTGCTGGCGGCAGGCGAGCGCGAGTTCCGAATCGAGTTACCCGCCCTAGCCGACATGTTCGCCAAATTCAAAAACAAAACGAACAGCAAAGCAGCAGGAGGAAGAAGAGGGAAGGCACCGAAAAATGATGACGAAACACGAAGGAAATAATGAAAAGAACAAAATATCTAGAGATACAAAGGTTGTTTTCTCTTTTGTTGTTGGTGGTTTCTTCTGGCAACGATCGTCAGGCGTTTTCGCTCAATGCGTAGGAAGAGAGGCGGCGGCACGCCGTGGTACTCGGACAGACGGGCAACTGGCACACGAGGGAGAACGTGTACGACGTGATGGTGAAGGGCACCGGGCTGTTTAACTCCTTCTCTTCTACCGCGCACCTGTAGCCAAAATAACAATATATATAAACGTTAGGTAGGAGGGGCGGCGAGTGGCCTGGCAGTGTGCCTCGAACTTCTCCACTCCACAGTGAATTGAACTAGATAATGATAATAATCAAGTCAAACAACACGAGTGTGTGTGCGGTGCAACATGCGTGGTAGATGAAGGAAAAAGCCAAGATAAGATACGAGGGAGCGGACTCACAGAGAGGATTAAAGCGAAGGGGAACGGTTGGCTCGCGCGGCAGCACATCATGCATCGAACATGCACACGTACACACTGTCAAGCACTGACTGGTCCCGAGAGACGCAGCTGCGCAGGTAACTGTTCACCTCATCCCGTTAAGACAAAAGATGACCAGCAAACAGTGTGTCTCATGCTGGACGCGGTGCCAACAGCAACAATGAGAAGAAAGCGCGTCGTCACCCCTTCCTCTGTTTGAAGATCTCAAAGAAATACACCTTGCTGGGGTGCGTACTGTACCTCTTTTCATAAGAAGAATAGTAACAATAATACACGACGGTGCGGCGTGCAGCACAGCGACGAAGGCGGCACGACGCGATGGCTGCAGTAGCAATAATGATGAAGAGAGAAGAGTGAAGAAACACCTTCGGAAGAGAGAAGAACATTTCTTTCCCCCGAGGCGGCCTCCGGAGCGAATGAAAGAAAAGGCAAACAGCGATTACATCAACCAAAGTATCTGTTATCTGGAGAACGGAAATATATATATTGAAGCAGCAAGCCGCCCAATGCACGCCCGCAAACACAACGGACCATCAACACCAACAACACCCCGAACAGCAGTTTCATGAGGCGGGCGAGGGGGAGGGTCTAATAATAATAAGAATACACCAGATACGCAGGACCGTTGTAGGGGGCGGCTCAATTAGCAGTTGAGGAAATCCGCACCCAGCAGCACCTGCATCGCCGTTAGCTGATCTCGCTCCGACGTCCGGTCGAGGTCGCCGAAGACGTCCGCCTCGTGCAGGTAGTGCGGATGACTCGCCAGCGTGCACTTCACCACCAGAAACTCCGCAACGCGGGCCAGCGTGGTCGACTCCAGCGCGCGTATCGGCACCTCTAACAAATTGCTGGATGCCAAGAAGAGAGAGGACGAAAACGCGGAGGGCGGCTGACACACCACGTTGGCGGGGAAGGCGGCGGCGTAGCTGCAAAACGCTGCCCCGCCCCCCTCCTCCGCCGGCCTTTTGCCTTCTTCTTGGACGTACGGCTCCCCCGCACCGTCTTCATCGTCCTCGATGACGGGCAACGATTCCGCCGCGGTCGGCGCGCCCGATGTGAGCTCTTCGGACTTCGCTTTCAACGTTGCATCGAGCGGGGTCGGTGCGGACGCAGAAAGAACCGCATCATCACTCACCGTCTCCGCCCCAGCCGCGGCGCTCTGATGCAGCTGCATGACGCTCAGGCCTTGAAAGAGGCCGTGCAGAACACGAGATCCGGCCGCGGCGGCGACCGGGAGTATCACGCGCTTCCCGTCGTGGCTGCGGAGGGCGACGTAGCTGAGCGCCTTGGCGGAGCTGCCCGCGGCGCTGGCCGAGACGGACACAACCAGCGGTTCTCCCATCTCTTGCTTATATATACAGCAGTTCTCTCCGTTTGTTTTTGTTTATAAATATATTTTCTGATAAATAGGATTGCTGAGGCGCGAGCTCGATGCGTTGCGGCGTCTTTGGCGCTACACACCTTCACTTTTCCTACTCTTGCGAACGGTGTTGAAGCAAGTATAAAATAGACATAGAAATACAAGAGAGAGTATAGAGGGATAGATAGGTAGAGGTGCAGCACACTTCCGGTTTTGACAAAGCGCAGATGAATCAATACGTGGAGGAAAACTCTTCTTTCAAAGCACAGATGATAACGGAAGAGCAATGAAAGACCTCTGAATATTCAGAAGTGATCTTTTCTTCTTTAATGTTTTCAAAGGTGCAGATGAACGCCCTCCCTCCCTCCCCTTTGCAGCAACGCCGGAGACGTCAATAGCGGAGGAGCATGAATTGGAGCAGCAAGCACCCGAGACGGCGGGGCCTTTCTCTGCGCAGCTCACCTCACCCGCAACAACACTTCACCGTTTCTAATACCGTCCTTGAGGTGCCTTGGCATACAAAAGAGAAGCATTAAAAAAGGGGAAAATTCAAATCAGCAAACTACCACAACAACAACCACAACCACAGCCGCATCTCCTCCGCGCAGAGGCGGGCACACCTTCATCGTTTCCTCTCGGGGTTTCTTCTTCTGTAGCCTTTCCGCATAATACCTCCACGGAGACGCCGAGGAACACGTTAGATGGGTGCGACGTCGTGCTCCACACGCATCAACACGACGACGTTGCCCGTACACGAAAATGCGCCAGCGCCGCGTACACGTCCCTCCCATGAAAAAAGGGGAAGCTTAACAAACTATAAGAACATCCGAAGCGCCAGTAATCCAAACAGACGAAGTCTGAATATGAAAAAGGAAAAAAACAGCAGCAGTAAAATCTCAACACACACAATCAAAGAAAAGAGATGGTGGAAGCCGCGGTAGCAAGAACACGAAGCGCACACACACACGTTGAGGTGCATATCCTCTCCCCCTCTTAAAAAACCGCTGAGATCGCAACGCTGTGCAGGCCTACAGCGAGAGAGAACTCAGGAGATATACGTTGACTAAGTCCCCCCCCCCCCGCCTCCCCTCACACACACAATGCGCACGTGCGTTTCTTCAACCCTAACGCTGTTGCTGCTACTTTTTCTTTCTCTCTCAGTTAGCAGGTGGCACTGAAACTGACAAGGAAAAAAAGAAAACCAGAATGCCGGGTAATTGTCGCCACAACGATCCCGGCGCGTGTGTGTGCGTGTGTGCGCGTGCCGAGGTGAAAAAAGGATAGCGGGAACACGTAACAACAGGCTTTAAAAAAAAAAGCTCATCTTTATATGAAGCTAACCTTCGTGTTTCTCTTTCTGGTTGTGGTCCTCCTATCTCTTCCCACTCTCCATGGCCTATGCCTCTCATCCCAGCGTCGCGATCCACATGCGCCGACCACTGCCCCGCCTTCGTCGATGATCGGCTGACCCATACGTCTGCAGTAAGGAGCAACGACAACACAGCAAGAGAAAAGAAAAAAATCCAGTCTCAATCGCCGCTACACAATCTGCGGCACCGAAGCGATTTATTCCGTTTTGGCGGCACCGTCGTCTTTTGGCCGGTGAAGCAGCACTCGAGAAAGAAATCATAAAAAACAACACGAAACCAGACAGCGGCAGCAACGCACCATCTGAGAAGAAAAGGGAGGAGGAAAAGGAAACGGCAAAGGGAGGGACTACGAAAGCTCCAACAAACAGCCAACAGCACCGCAGACAGCATCGGTGCCAGACACACACACACACACACACGCATACATAGAAAACTATATATAAACAGTAGCGAGATGAAACCGCCGACCAGCAGTATCAATCAATAAAGGGAAAGAGGGAACAACAACATCAAGGCATGATAATAATAGTAAGAAGTGTAGTGATAAATAAGTACTTGCAGCAGAGTCTGAATCGTGATCATCGGCTTTTTTTGGGGGAGAGGATTATATCTGAAGAAACACAGCGGCCTCCATCAGTCGAGCAGCCCGCTTCACTAGTGCCGTGCGCATCTCCACTGGAAGCCGCGCCACCGTGTACGGGTCGCCCAGAAGGTGCGTGGCGAGGTCGAGATCGACCGCTTCATCCGGCTGCACCGAGCTGCGCGCCACCATGAACGCCGTCAGCTCCACCAAGTCATCGCTTATCAGCCGGGGGAAGCGGTACTCTGGCATGTTCGCAATGCTGTTGCTCGCGAAACAGGTAAAGCGCCGTCCGTCCTGTGCGCCGTGGTGGAGTCCCACCCGCGTCTCCCCGGCGAGGGCGTGCGAGGAGGCGCTTGTGCCGTCGTGATGATGCGCCCCACCGCCCATCCCCGCGTCACGCTCCTCGCTGCTGCTGGGGCCTTCCACGCCCTCCGCGTCTTCATCTCCGTCTGCGCTGCTCGGCGTTGGGGAGTTGTCGGAGCAGCTGTGCTCTGACGTTGTCAGCAGCATTTTATCTGCGTCGTTTGACGGGGCCACAACCGACGAGTTGCTGCTATTGTTATTTGTGTTGTTGTTGTGCGCGGACGAGGCCCCTGCAGCGGTGGCGAAGTGATGAGGGGAGTTCGGAGAGGAGGAGGACAGCCCGTCAGGCTCCAGCGCCGTCGCTGCCGCCCCGCTTCGCCACGTGTGTCCTGGACGACGTTCCTCGGGCAGCGCCACTGGGGCCAGACAACGCGGCACGTTTGGGGTCTGCCCACGCAGGGTCTCTAGCTCCCCGATCTCGTCGAGGTGCTGGTCGGTCACCGTCTGGGCCGAGGTGGTGCGCGGCGCCGGCGTCTTCAACCGTATCTCACCATCGTCGAGGTGCTGCAGCACGAAATCGGCGTAGGTGTGGGAGACGGCCGTCTTCACACGCACGCTGCCGTGACAGCGAATGCCACCTCGCAGCACCCGCGCACTTCTGCGGTCGCCCTCACCGGCTCCCTTGTCGCCGCCGTGTCCGCCGTACGCGCAGCCTTCCCCCCCACGTCCCACCGCCGCCGCACCGTCGGCCGCCTCCTCCGTGGTCATGACGTCCAACTCACCGGAGGGGCCGAGGGAGTTGAGGTCCGACCCACCTGATGAGGGAGAGCGGGGGGAGGAGGCGCCGGAGCCGGGGGAGCGCGGTGCTGCAGCGGCTCCTGCATCCAGCGGCGCACCGCCGGAAGTGGGCAGGGGTGGCGGCGGCGGGGAAGCGGAGGCGGCGCTGCGCACCGAGCTGTCGCCCGGCCCCTCCTCGTTCTTCGGAGTGCCGCTGCCGTCGCCGTCCTTCTGCAAGTCGGCGGCGGCGGCGGTGTCGGTACGGACGGGCTCGCCCATAAACACCGACTCACAACCCGGCAGGCACAGGAGGCCCTGCAGGGAGTTGGCGAGGAACGTGGACTCGAAGCCGGTCACCATCGGCACGATGATGCGCTTGCCGGCACCGTCGGGGCGATCAAGATTCTGAAGCGTCATGTACGGGATGGCAATGGGCGGCACCCCCCTGTTGTTGGCGATGTCAGCTGCCGTTGGCACCTCTGCGGTACTCATGTTCGGCACGCGCTCTTCCATCATGAACGCGGGATTGCGTTGGTAGTTGTAGTGATCAGTAGTGCGCGGACTCAGCCACGTCCGCTGAAACTGCGTGTTCGACATTCTTGCCTTGTCTCACAAGGAACGGTGAACGATTGCGCAGTGAGGTGCTGCAGCGTGTTCGACGAGCCGAGATATCTGTGTGTGTTTCGCTGGAGATGCCCAACAACAAGCAAGTCTGGCAGAGTAAAAGAAAAAGAAAATCGCCGACAACAACCACAAGCAAACAAAAAAAAATGCCGAATGATATGAAAAGAATATCAATACTAACAATAGACGGAATCCGTGAAGATGGAAACAGCGATCTGTAGGGTCTTTGTTGTTGTTACAACTGTGTGCGTGTGTGAAGGGTGGACTCGCTTCCTCCGCTCTTAGCTGATTTCCACAGAAACTCCACTATCAATTCTCCTCGTTTTGCCTTTTTGGGGAGTTTTCTTCTTTCGGAGGACGGAAAAAATAAATGGCACTCTATCGCAGGTAAGACAGTTGAAACAGCATGCAATTGTGGCTTCTGTACGTGTTCAGCGTTATGAGCGTGTGTGTGTGCGGGTGACGAGGGAGAACAGGGAGAGAGATGTGGATATCAAGGAAGAAAAATACGCTGCTTCATCAACAATAGAACATACAATTGCGCCATCGTACGATGCCGCATCGGAAGCAAATAAATAATAATAATAATGCCGTTTTCTGCTCGAAGGACGAGTAGGAAAAAGAAAATGAAGACGGACTTATCCGACACAGTTGGCGCTGTCTCACTCGTCATGCTCCTTTTGAAGAGTAAATCACGACATCTAACTTCAACACTCAGACCAAAACAAATTACACACACACACATATATATATATATAATAGTGCGCGCGCAACCTCACATCATCGCGTTGTTTTTGTTCTCGCGCAATCTCCTTCTTTTAGACGTCATGAGCAGACGATAGGGAATAGGCATGACGTAGGTACGGAGAGAGATAGAATCCCTCAAAAAATAAACTAAGAATAAAAAAAATAAGAAACACCAACTGCGCATAAGGCAATACGAGATGGGGGGAGGGGAGAGAGAGAGAGAGAGCGGTGCGCCGCCCAATCATCGTCACGCATCGTCTTTGCATGTGTCTTTTACTTTCCTCGTGACCCTCCGTCCAATCACCGCCTTTCTCTCTCTTCACGTGCACGGCAACATCCCCCCCCCCCCAGCACAGCTGAGCCCGCTCATCCCTCCTTCTTCAGCTCCTTTCTATTGTTGTTATTATTCTACACCTTCTGTTTACGAGGGATGTACAGATCGGGATCCTTAAACACCGTGGGGTTCAACACATCCACGCCGCCCGCTTCATCTACTCTCTTCTGCACCTTCGCGACGGCCTCCAGCAGCGGCGGGTGCCCCATCTCCTCATCGTACTCCCGCACCCACTTACGGAACTCGTCCTCGTGCCGCAGCGTCGCCATCGTCTCGCGCATGACCCACGTCGACTGCTTGTGGCGCACGATGCACTCCCGCAGGTCGATCATGCGGCTCCGGCAGTCGTACAGCACGTCCAGCTCCTGACTCTCCCGCACACAGGTCATCAACCGGTTCCAGAAGCGCTGGCAGTGGCTCTCGTTGAGGTAGTTGCCGCCCATGCCGGTCAAGTCCGGCCCGAGTATTTCGTCGGCGCCATTCTCACGTGCACCGTACAGGGACATGGTGAGCAAAGTAGCTAGGTAAAAGAGATAATATATACTATTGGTTTCTGATTTGCGTGTGTATTTCGTCTTCAACAACTAAATAACCGACGAAGGGCACTTCTCGATAGAAACGGCAAGCTAAAGAAATAATTAGAAAATCAGAGAAAAGGGAGGAAGAGCGCTTCGTGGCAAAGACGTTACCGTGTGGCGTGGGAGAGAGTGTGTGTGTGCGTGCGCCTTCTTCTTACGGCTCTAAGAGGCAGTTGCTATGATGACTGCTTTTACAGCTGCTGCTACTTCTACGAGAGAGAGGCCGAAAAAAAGAAAGGCCAAACGTGAGCAGCGGGGCACACACCGCTGCGGAGCGAGAAGGATCTCGAGGAAGGGAGAACGTATACGATAACACCTCCGAGGCAAGTGGAGGAAAGAGAGAGAGAGAGCAGCTGCCTCTGTGTGGGAAGCAGAACTTCAGCTGTGCGGCGACTAATCGAAGGAGGAGGCGGAGAAGGACCGGTGACGTTTTGCGAGAACCCCCTCAAAAATAAATAGACAAATATGTGCGAGACGTTGGTGGCGCAAAGTGGAAGCCGAAGCAGTGCACGTCGTCACACCTACAAGGGAGCGTGCGTGCAGAGGACAGAGGACAACAACGATGCGGTGTTGTGCGTGCGACACGCCTCGGGCGTACAACGCGGACCATCAATAGGCCACGGAGCGTGCACCGTAGATGTGCTCATATATATATATATATAAAGAAGACGCGTAAACATATATATGCATCTCCTCCTCTTTCGTCATTCCTCGGTAACAGAAGTAATACTCATAATAATGATAGGAATTAGAAAGAAAGCCATACCAAAGCAGCTGAGAGAGAACAAAAATATTTTAAAAACACAAAAATCATGACAATTGCGTCGGGAGGTCATGTTACCGCATACATGCCGGACAGCGTCTCCTCTCTGTCCTCCAACCGCGCGAGACGTGGCAGTTAAAAGAAGATAAAAAGCCGCCGCCAGTAGACGGAAGGCGTCAACGCAGCAAGACAGAAAGAAAAAAGAGAGAAAATATAGGCGTTTGACTTCGTTTTTTTTTTAGTTTCACAGCACGAATGATGAAGACCCGAGGCGGGTGCGTTGACGAAGATCGACGAAGAGAAAGAACAGAAGGCGAAAGCTGGATTACATGGCTGCGACGATCGTGCAGCGAATACAGCGGGAAGTACGTTTTTAATTTTGATTACTTTTCTGTGGGTGTTGCGCTTGAGGTGCGTGTCGTGATGCACTTACTGGAGGAAGATTCGAACGTAGGTGATACATCTCTGTATTTCAGGCAGACCCGCGACCCTCACAACCGCGGAGACGTGTTCAAAACACATCCAGGAAACAAACATAGCGGCATGAGTGTCGCCTCAGTCCAAACAAACAAATAAAAAAGAGGGGCGGATATCCTCCTGGGTAACAAATAAGTGCTGCTAAGTACCGAAACACCGTACACGGCTAAAAAATGATGATAAATAATAGCAGAGAGGTTATGCTCGAGAAGTACAACAGAACAAAGGTGGGAAGGGATTTTGAGCTGGTGGAATAGCAATAAAATAAAATACAAAGAGCCACAACTGGGTGTGTGTCCGCCGCATGGGGCGAGGCGGGGCTGACCCTTCCCTACCCCCCCCCTCCATTACGAGGGAGGAGATGGCGGCGTGTGCGGCATCCATCGTGCGGCGCTGGGAAGGCCCACCTCCTCCACAAACGCGTCTCCCTCCTGTGATCCCTCGAGCGCTGTCTCTGACGCTGACGGGGTTCCGCCTAGCGCCATGACCCCCGCGTTGCGAGCCTCAACGCCACCCGCACCGTCCGTTCGGTCAGCCACTGCGTCGCTCTGCCAGCGCCGCCCCTGCGTACGCGCGCCTTGCGGCATCCCACTCAGGCGGCGCTGCTGCGGCCGCTCTGCCACCTCCTCCTCACCCGCCCTCAACGCACGGTAACTCGCCGACAAGAGGCGTGGCTGGAGGCGCGTGCTTTTCAGCACAGGCGACGTGCCATCACCGGCGTCCGCGGTAGACGGCAGTAACTCGGCGGTTTGCCTCCGTGAAGATTGGCTGCCGTCGTCGTCGTCGCCCGTCTCATCCTCCTGCTTTACCTGCTTCTCGCCGTCAACCGTGGCCGCCGCGCTGTCGGCTTGTTGCTCTTCGTGCTCCTGCTCCTGCGGCTGCGGCTTCGACTGCGACTGCTCCTGCGGCTGCGACTGCGATTGCGTATCCGTGTGGGCGCTTTCTTCAGCCTCTTCCGACGACGACGGATCATCGCGCGTGGCGTCCAGCCACCACTGCGGCACTGCGCCACGCGGTGACTCTTTCATCACTGCTGTAACGGACTGCCGGCAGTTGGGACACAAGTCGGACTGCGTAAGCCACTGCTCCGCACAGGTGGAGCAGAAGGCGTGGTGGCACGGGAAGAGCAGCACGTCTGGCAGGCCGCCGACGGCTGCGCTGGACTTCGACTGACTCTCCTCCTCGTCGCGCTCGGCCAGGATGGCTTCGCCTGCCAACATCTCATGGAAGGTGCGGCAACAGATGGTGCAGCTGGAGTTGTCCGGTGAGTGCCGCAGCGAGCTCAACGCGCGTGCCAGCCTCGCCGTCAGGAGGCACCGTGCGATAGAACGGACGACCTCCGGCGCGGCCGGCCGCTGCGACCCGTGCTCCTCCATCTGCCGCAGCAGCTCCGTCATGCGGCCGAGGGCGGCGATTAAGAACAACGCGTCCGCGTTCCCACTGCTCGACATAAAGACTTGCGGGCCGCGCCGACCAGACGAGGAGCGCAGATTCGGTGGCGACGGCAATGCCGCTGGCGGACCGGCTGAGATGACATCGAATACAGAGCGCACCACCTGGTTGAGGTTCTGCGTGCCCAGAGCGTTTTGGCTGTTGAGGAAAAGCGCTTCGTGGAAGAGGGTTCGTCCGTTGCTTGGGGGCTCTGGCGAAGGGGGCGGCGTGGGACGGAGCGCCGCCCCGGACGATAAGACGAAGCCCATTGCGCTCTGCCGTCGCCCTCACTCTCCACTTCTCGGGGTTTTCTTCCTTTCCTACGTACGGTCGAGGAAAGGTAAAGCGGGGAGGGCACGCGGTGTGTGTGTGTGTGTGTGTGTGTGGCGAGCACGATTACTTGTGACAGACAAACAACGCACGGGAAGGCGGCAAAACAAAGAAGCAGCCGCGTTGGACCGCGGCAATAGTAACAGACAGAGGAGTTTATTGAAACAACGACGGACTACACGGGGAAGGACGGGGGGGGGGGTGGAAGTGTGGGTGACGTCAGCGGAGGTGCCGCGAACAGGTGAAACCAACAAATAGCTATCGTCAAGCGGGGAAGCTCTCGCTCTTGCGATGCTCGCATGAGCTGCAAAATAGAGAAAGAAAAATAAAGCACGCTTTTTAGAAAGGGCAGAGCTCTACCCAATGCAGTGGTGGCGATGCAGGCTTCGGTGTGATTGTAAGCACAAGAGAATGCGGCTGTATGAAGCTTCAATGAGCGAGGAAGGGGAGTGCGCGAGGGCGTCAACCGAACGCGTGCCAAGAGAACACAGACAAAACAGAAGAGATCAACAGATCGAAGCATGTAACAGAGAGGGGAGCAATTGATAAAACGAAAAACAGAGAAGAACGGACGTAGACGGATAGGGAAAGGGCGCAGGAGCAGCAGGGTTCACGAGATGGAGGGCATCCCTAGCAAGTTCAAAGGGACCTACGAAAAAACCACTCAGCAATGCGAGTGGCGAGGGACGGTCGAGCACAGCGTGAAGACGCCACTCAAATCGCTGCCGCAGGTGAAGAGCCTGCAAAAGCACTAATACGCAAAGGCGGAGGGGGAGGGGGGGGGGGGAAGCGGTAACGCTACGAGAGAGCGCAGCGCTGGGTCGCAGGAGGGGGAGCGGACTTCACCGCCCCCGCTGCTCGCCTACCCAGAGAGAGAGTGTGTGCTGTCTCTAATCCACTCTTTACGCTATTGAGGGGTTTAACGACTTTAATTAGTGGGTAGAGAGAAACGGAAAACAAAACCAAACAGGTGAAAACAATCAACGCCAAACAACAAAAAAGACTCCCCCCTCAACAGCCATCATCGTCATCAACAACGGCAACAATACGAGGACAGGAGCGCACCGCGCATCGCGCATCGCGCAGCCGCCGCAGCCTAGCCATGAGGAAACCGTCACACGTAAAATACATAAAAGGTAGAGGCGCGTACCAGCAGTTCTCCTGAACAGGGGGCGCGACGACTGATGGGCCACCGTCAAGAAACCCACCGATCTCTCCTGCTTTCCGTCTATATATAGTTTGGATGTGTTGTCTCCTCTACGGCGAGAACCAAGAGCGGTAGCGGCCCTTCAGCTCCTGCAACTGGGTATCATTCAAGTTCAGCGGCTTCTCATCCTTGGCAAAGTCGGCGATCGCCTTCTTTTGCTCCTCCGTCAGCTCCTTCGGCAGCATCACCGCAAAGTGAATGTAGAAGTCCCCCGTCTTGTTCTGGTTGGGTCGGTGCACCCCACGTCCGCGCAGCACCAACTTGTCGCCCTGCTGCGTCCCTACCGGCACCCGCGTCTCCACCTCGCCGGTTAGGGTTGGCACCCGCACGGTGCCGCCCAGCACCGCCGTGGACAGCGTCACCGGCGTGATGACGTGTATGTCGCTGCCCTCGCGGTGAAACACCGGGTGTTCCTCGACTGATATTTCGATGTAGAGGTTGCCCGGCGGCCCGTTGCGCACCCCCGCCTCGCCCTTCCCGGTCACCTTCAGCCGTTCCTTGTTGTCCACCCCCTTCGGCACCGGCAGGGTCTGCACACTGCGATCTTTAACGATGCCTTTGCCGCTGCATTGCGTGCACGTCGTGCGGCCCAGCTCGCCGGTCCCGCCGCAGTGCGTGCAATCCTGCTGCATGTGAAAGAAGCCCGTCGACATCACCTTCTTGCCGCGTCCCCCGCAGTGGGGGCACTTCGTGCGGGACCCGGTGTCCTGGAAGCCGCTGCCGGTGCAGGCCCCGCAGCGCCGCATGGTGTTGTAGCTGATCTCCTTCTGGCACCCGTTGACCGCCTCGAGGAACGAGAGCGTCAGTTTGTAGTGGATGTCCGCCCCAGGCTCGGGTC
The DNA here is from genome assembly GCF_001293395.1 of Leptomonas pyrrhocoris. Taxonomy (NCBI): domain Eukaryota; phylum Euglenozoa; class Kinetoplastea; order Trypanosomatida; family Trypanosomatidae; genus Leptomonas; species Leptomonas pyrrhocoris. The sequence continues at coordinate 382,887 of NW_015438380.1, forward strand.
CCTGCGGCTTGCGTGTCTTGTCCTTGCCGCTGCCGCTCATCTTCTGGAAGATCTCCTCGAAGTCGTTAAAGGAGAAGCCGCCCTGCCCGCCCTGGCCGGCCATGTTTGCGAAGGGGTTTCCCCCCGCCGCAAACGGGTTGGCGCCGCCGCCGAAAGGGTTAAAGCCGCCGGGGCCACCCGCGCCGGCGTTCGCGTTGCCCGTCATGTCGTACATGCTGCGCTTTTGCGGATCCGAGAGCGTCTCGTAGGCCTGCTTTGCCTCGGCGAAGTCCTCCGCTGCGGTGGGACTCGGGTTCACGTCGGGGTGCAGCGCCTTGGCCCGCTTCTTGTATGCCGATTTGATCTGCTCCGGTGTGGCGTTGCGAGCGACGCCGAGGACGGTGTAAAGATCCTTGGAGGGGCCGCCTCCGCTGGACTGCCAGCGACGGTGGCCGTGCAGCGCAGCCGTAGCCGCGGGCCCGCCCAGCGCAGAGGACGGCACGTTGACCGCGTTGGTGTGTGTCGCGGAGTTGGCGAGCGGTGCGCGGAGCATCGCGGCGGACACGGCGCGGCGCAGCATCATCAGCTGATGCGACGAGGATTTCATTGCCTCTTATTTCCTTGTGTCTTAACTGCTGACCTTGTTCCCTTTCGTTTCCCTTCTTCTCCTCTGCCTACCTCACGAGCTGTCTGCCTCGTACGCTGCGCAGCGATCAACGGCGGCAAAGATGTTCGATGAGGGAACAACGCCGAACAGCCACCACCAACAATCAGCAGACCTCACAGAATAGAAGTAAGTGTGAACAGTGAATGGTTATATTCGTTGCTACCAAAACACGTAGGGGGGGGGGGGAAGAGGAGGAAAAGTAAGGGGGGCGAATAACAAGAACAGTATATTAAAACAATATGGCGATGCGAACTCGGTGCGAGCGCAAACCACCTCAGCAAACACTGACGGACACACCAGTTTAGGAGAACGAAAGATAATAGTAAATAAAAGAAGAATCTGTGAAAAGGTAAAGAAGGAAAAACAGGAAAGAAAAAACTCAGAGTCTCGGCCGGCCGTCGGTTGTGGTGGGCAAGAGCGATAAAAGACGCGGCGAGGGAGCTGTGTAGAGGCACAGACAAGTCGGGCGACGCCAAGTACAGTGCTTTCCCTCCTTGCGCGCGCTCTCTCTATCTCTTTCGCACAGCGACGATTCCGAATGAAAACTGTGAGATACATGTATAAATGTGTACGTGTAGAAGAGGGATGAAGTAGACGAAACACATGATGTAGCAGAAAGAGGAGAAAGAGAGGGGAGGGGGAAGAAGGAGAGGAGAGGTAAGACACGGGTTAAGTCGCCGGAATTGTGCTGCGCAGAGAGCTGCGTCGAGGCAGACGCGTCTGTCCTTTGCTCCACGTTGCACACTCGGGTACGCCGTGACGCCGTGCTGGAGAGCAGGAGGATGGATACCTATGTGTGTGAATCAAGGGGAGACCAGCGATGCAAAAAAAAAAACAAGCAGAAAGAGAGAGACGGAATCCGCTGTTGCGAAGCTGCACCGTTTCCCGCTCCCCCCTTTTCTTGGTTTGACCTCCCTCAACGGACTCATCCTTCACACGCAGCGCACCGAAGCATTTCGCTTTCCACTGCTTCCTTTTCGCTATGTTTCTTTGTTGTTGTATTTAATCGTATTCTCCCGACTTGTCCCTTTTCATGTGTTGCGGCGTGGGAGTTGGAGAAGAGTCCTAAAAAGCGGCGGCAAAAGGGGGGAAAGAAGCAACAGCCAACAAAAAAAAAGGGTACCCCTTCGCACCGCACAGGGCGCGCCTTCGCCACGCCGCGACTCGACATCGCCCGACCGCTCCCCACCACCCAACGACATGCGTAAGAACAAAGAAGAACCATTTTTTCTTTTAGAAGTAATAACAATAAAAACAAAATAAAGAAGAAGAAGAGAAATTAGGTAATAATAATAGTAGGTGGATTCGCCGCTTTCTTTGTGGGGTAAGAAGAGCTTCGCGCCACGCCGCATCTCCACGCCTCCGCCGGAAGAGGAGGGAGTGAAGGGAGACAGGGCACGGTCTTCGCCATCGTCCACCTGCAGAAGCCCCGGAAGAAGAAGACAAGAAACGCAAGCGTACGTCAGGCAGTGTGAAAAAGAAAAGGGGTCAAGGAAGGCATCGTACATGAAGCCTACCTCGACCCCTGGATCTCTCGTCCTTCTTTTGCTCTCTGGTTCATCCTCTTCTTACGCCATCACGTTGCGCATGGTGATCTTGCCCTTGGGGGTGATGAGCTTGCAGTGGATGCCGCGCTGCTCGAGCCTGCCGGCGTCGCGCAGTGCCTCGTACTCGGTGCGCAGGATGTCGGTGAAGCCCCAGTACTTGGACGTCACGATGATCTGGCGGCCGGGGAACTTCATCTTGGCGCGGCGCAGGGCCTCGTAGGCCTGCGGCACGTACGCATCCTTGGTGCGCATGGACAGCAGGATCTGGCCAATGCGGACGCGCGCGCACACACCGTTCGGCTTACCGAAGGCACCGCGCATACCGGTCTGCAGACGATCGGCACCGGCGCAGGAGAGCATCTTGTTGATGCGGAGCACGTGGAAGGGGTGGGCACGGGTGCGCATGTGGAACACATCCTTGTTGGCGCGCTTCGTCATGTACTTGTTGGCCTGAATGCGGGCAGCCTCCAGCGCCTCGGACGCGATCTGCTCCAGCTCGCGAGACACCACGTGGATGCACACCGGGAACTCATCGACGGTGGCGCGGCGGCGGCCGATGTCGAAGTTGCGAATCTTGGAGTCCGGCACACCGCGGCAGAAGCGGGACTTCGGGTACGGCTTGTTCTTGCAGAAGCGGTAGCAACGAGACGGACGGCGAGCCATGGCTGCGACGGTCGGAGGGGCGAAGAGGGATATATATTATATATGTATTTTGAGAGGAGGTGAGGTGTGTGAGAAGAGCACTTATGGAAGTACCTCAACACAACAATACCAGACAAAATAATAACAGTAATAATAATAATGGCGCGCTCTTCTGCGAACGAGAACAAAATTTCCCTTCTTGCTGTTGCAGGCGCGGGTGGCGAGGGGACGGGAAATTGCGTGATGATGTAGCGGCGTGAAGTGGAGAGAATAAGAGGAAGACGACGGAGAAACAACGAGATGTGACGGGATGATACATCGTGGAAAGTGCAAACGCGTAGAAAGAAATAAAAAAGGAAATAGAGAAAGGCTGACCATGTAAGCGGAGACGAATGCCAAATACCCTCGCCCGCAACCTCCGTCGTTTGGCGGGATGCGTCGTGCTTTTCAAGTTGAGGACGACACTGTTTCCTTCACCTTTTTTCGTTGGGGGGGGGGGGTGATGCGTGTGCGTATGTCATTCGCGAAGTACATTCCTTTTAACGATGCGATACACACGGGGCCTTAATACGTATATTTCCTGCGCATCGCGTCACGTGAATAACAACAACGAAAATCAGAAAGAAAAGGAGCCCCTCTTAAGGCTTCATGGTCGCGTTCTCCTTCTTCAACTGAATCGCTTGGAATCGGTTCACGCCGAGAGAAGGGCAGGCACCCGGAAGTGCACACCTCTGCGCTGTCCGCCAATGAACCAAACAAAACAACCAGATAGAAAACCAATACAATGCTCCGCTGATGAGAGGTGAAAACCCCAAAAAAAGCGGCGGGTGCCGCCCAGCAAAAGAAGGTGTATATATACGAGGCTTAAGGCTTGAGCGGCTTCTCGCCCATCTGCTCAAACAAGTGCTTCGTCTCCGCGTAGACGGCGTCGCGGTCGCGGTTGGCGTCCACCACGTGGCACCGGCCGCTTTGCTTGTACGACTCCACCACCGGCATGCACTCCTGCACATTCACGCGGAAACGCGTGCGAATTGTCTCGGCCACGTCGTCGTCCCGCTTCTCCGCCCCGCTGCTGTCTGCGCCACGTGTAAGCAGGCGGTCCTCCATCGTCTGCTCGCTGCAGTCGTAGTAGAGAATCCCCTTCGCCTTGGCGATGCCCTCTTCGAACATGCGGGCCTGATCGGCCTTGCGCGGGAAGCCGTCGATGACGTAGCCGATCGGGTTCGGATGGTCGGCGATGGCCTGGCGGAGCAGCTCCACTGTAATCTCGCTCGGCACGATTCGGCCGGCGCGGATGTGTTCGGCTATCTTCTTCGCCACATCGCTCGTGCCGCTGCGCGCGGCTTCACGCAGGAGATCGCCGGTGCTGAAGTGCGTGTAGCCGAAGTCCTCCACGAGCCGGGCGCAGTTGGTGCCCTTGCCAGAGCCCGGTCCGCCGAGGATGAAGAACACCTTCGGCGGCGTGTCAGGCGTTGCATCAGACATCTTCTTCTTTTCAATTGCAAAGTCCGTGTATAAGAGAAACGAGAAGTAAATAATAACAGTTGGCGAGTGTGGTGTGTATGCGTGGACGAGAGGGTGAGAGGGTGCAGCGTCGATAGCCGCGTTCCTTCGAGGACACCAACAGTAAATGGCGAAGGCGTTTATTGTATCAGTTAGAATTGAAAAGCATATATATATATATATATATAGAGAGAGAGAGAGAGAGAGATGTAAACGAACGAAGGAGGGGGGACGGATGGAAGCAGACATTTGCGATGGCTTCGTGGCTCTCCTTTGCCTTCATTTCTTCTTTCTCTCTAAAAAAGGAAAGCCTTGCACAATGAGAAGAGAAAAAGAACGCCGAGACACAGCAGAGGCGACACCTCCCCCTCCGCCCATGCTTCCGTCGAAGAGGCTGCTGCACTCGCGGCACCGGCTTCTTTGTTTTCCCCTTCTGTAACTCAGATTCCGCATTCGAGTGACCTCCTCTCCACCGTAGCGTCCCTGCGTGCATCAAAGCCGCACCAACGACGGTAGACTTCCACCTGCCTTTGCATCTCACTCTGAGAAGAATAAAGAAGGCGGAAAAGGAGAGGCACTGGTACAAACAAGCAAGCAAGAGAACAAGCAGACGCATCGTCGAGTCAGCACGACACACACACACACACACACACACTCAACAACAAAAGGGAAGAGAAGTGAGGTTCTAAATCTATACAAGTACACGTATATAGTTCTACGTCAACAAACAAGAGAGGTTGCCCTGCCCGCGTCGACTCCTTCGCTTATCGAGCCCGGTTCCGCTGCAGCAGAAAGTCCCCAGGCCGGCGGTAGCGCGGGTCAACCCCGAGATCGAGCAGTGCCTCCTGCGCGGTGGCGCCGACAGCGGCGCGGATGGCCGTCTGCCGATCCCATTCCCGCCCTTTGGGCCAGCAGCGGTGCCGCTCGCTGAGCCGCACGTCCTCTTGCGTCGCCGGCACCTCGTCCATAAACGGCTGCACCACCACCGCCATCTCCTCGCCCAAATCGTCGTCCTCGTCGTCGCCTTCGCTGCTGTACGCGTCCCCCCCTTCCTCTTCCTCGTTCATGTGACTGGGATACGCGGCGAGGATGTCAGGCTCGCGTGATACGTAAATGGGATCGCTAACGTGGCCGCTGTCGATCACCGACACCCCGCCCGCGCCGACCGCCTCTGCGTGGGCGACCGCCAGCGGGGCTACGTGGACCACAAAACGAGCCCACATGCGCTGCTCCGTCGCCTGCAGAGCCGCCGCCCGCGCCGCCACGCTCTCCTCCAATGCGTCCGGCAACACCGTACTATAGTTGTGCGCTGCTGCGTCGAAGCTGTGGGCGTCGCGCGTGTCGAGGTAGTTGTCCAGCACGGCGTGTGGCAGCACATCGCCCCTGTTGTTGCCCTGTGCCCGGATGCACTGGAGAAGCTCCTGCACAAAGCCGTAGCGAGAGGCGTGACGTACGCGGCGCGGAGACACGCGTATCTCACGTGACGATGGAAGCGGGGAGGCAGAAAGGTCTCGCACGGCGACGGTGGGCACCGGCTGAGCTGCGAAGGATCGAAGCTGCGACGCGTACGACGGTGGAAGCGTGTAACGCGGCTTCGTGCGGCATCGGTTGCTCGTGTGCGTGGGTGGGGATGGCCGCAGCGGTGATGGGGCGATGGGAGCTTGTGCGACGGGGACGACGCTCGACGGCGCAGAGGACACCTCCGCCGGTGCTTCTCGCCTGAAGGGTGTAAAGTGGGAAGGGAGAGCTACGGGGCGTCGACGTGCAGCTGTCTCGGCTGGGGCCTCTGCTGGCGGTTGTGGGCGGTCACTTCTGTCCTCCCCTGATGGCGTCGCCACGTTATCGCGCGGCGCTGCGGCTGCCTTGGACGGTGTATCCGCGGGTTTGGTGTTGGGGTGGTGGGCAGCACGCCGAGGTGGCCGCCGTCGTGAGGGCCGCGGTGCGGAGGGCAACGAGGGCGGCTGCGGCGCTGTATTGGTGTTTGGTGCTGCCGGCACCTTTTCCTTCGGCGCATCACGGTCCCCATCTGCTAGCGCGTGCGCAACGGCCGCCTCGAGCTTCGCGGTCGGCGAGCGGCGGAGCCGATAGTGACGGAACTTCATGTGATGCTTCGCTTTTCTTTGATCACTTCGCCCCTCGTGGGGCGGCGGCTCCTGACCTTCTGCAGCAGTCGCGGCGGCTGGTTTCTTACCATCCATGTACGCGCGCACCACACTTGTCACGCCGGGGTAGGGGCGGATGCGGGGGTGGAAGTCGTACGGGATTTCCCACGAGCATCGATACGCCCGCTTGGTGGCGGAGGGCATTTCTATTTGTAGAGAAAACCCCCAAGTAAAGAGGGGGACGGAGGAGGCCTTTTTTGCTGGTTTCGCGGTCTTGGCGCGGGTTTCCTCGCTTGAGGTGAGAGAAGGCGAAGGGGAAGCGAGAGGGAGGGAGTGAGACACACGCAATTCACATCGAGCATATATATATATATATATATATAGACTCTCTTCACTTTCGGGAGGGGGATCCACGGGTCACCATGTTCGATTCCGTCCTGCTTATTCTTCTAACAAAAGAGAGTCTTTCGTCTCGTCGTGATCAGCTCGCGTCAGCAACAGCAATAACAACAACTGTCGTGGCGCGCAAGCGTGTACGTTGCCTCACGCTCGTTCATGCGACTTCGCTTCTTCGACGTGTTCGCCGGTGATGCTGACATCGGAGAAACAAAAAAAAATGGAAAGGAAGAGGAGGAGGAAAGAGAGGATATAGTGCATCTAATCTAATCAGTAGCAAAGGAATAAAACAAAGAAACAAACTAACTCTAATGAAGTCTAGATAAGCTCAGCTGTAGTAATGATTGTGGATGATGGCCACCGCAGGGCTGCCGCACATGGCTGGCGCACCCCACCCCCACCACTTGTTGCCCTGCTTACTGCACCCACTTCTACACCTTTCTAGCGCATCTGATGCATCGGTGGCGCCTGCAACACCTTCGCAGAGGCGGCAGTTGGGCAGTCCACACGGTGGCTGCACTCTTCCTCCATGCATCGCAGCGTTGTCCAGCAAGTGTGCCATGATCTCGTCGACGCTCTGCATGTCCCGTCGCGTGAGGAAGTCTGCGTGCAGCGCCGACTGCTGTAGCGGCGGCTGGTTCACCCCAGGTTCTGCTGGAGGACGCGAACTGGTACCACCTGCCGCCGCCGCTGTCGCTGCATCCACGGGGGATTTCAAGCCGGTTCCACACAGCATGCAAAAGTTATCTGCGTTTGCATTACCGTCGTCTTGCGTCGTCGTGGGAGATGATGATGTCTGCTGATTGTGGAGGTGCGGGCCAAGCGGACACGTCACCGGCGTATACGGCGTTGCTTTCGAAGTCAGAGGCAGGCCGCACACAGAACAGAAGGAGATGCCCCAGCGTGCGTGCAGCGCGTGTCGCGTCGGCGAACACAAACCAGACGGCACGGGGGCGGAGGGGGGATAAGGCGGATCTGCATCTACTCCTGTGGCGGCGGTGGGAGCTTCCGTCGGAGGAGGAGGCGGAGTTGCTCCAGCGAAGGGAGACGCAACACGGCTTTCCGATGGAACAGCAGCAAGCGTGGATGCAGCTGTGTTTGGGTAGCGGCCATAGAAAGCATCTGCAGGCGTGGTTGGTGCACCGTTCCGCTGAGACACGTCGTTGCGCAGGTCGGCGAGGTCCGGCTGGGGCCACACAACCGGAATGGAAGGTAAAGCAGGCAAACAGTTCATCGCCCCTCCGCCGGAGCTGAGCATCAGGCGGGACAAGGAATCTCGCAGGTCGTCCGCGCCGCCGCCGCTCGACTCGACTGTGATGGGTGGAACCACAACGCGCAGTCCGCCTTCATAAAACGTCAAGGGTTGGTTCAGGTACGTCGGCGCAGGTGCACTGGCGAGGTTGTCTTGCTGACTTGGGAGTTGGAAGGGCGGCCGTCCCGTTCGCCCACGTCCGCGCGGGCGGCGTTGGCCACTCGCTGTGGCAGACGCGGGACGACGCGGTTGCAGTGGTCTGCGCAACACGGGCCGCGGCGGCGGTGGCGCGCAGTCGCAGGGACGCTCGCGCGTTCGATAGAGGGCAGTGCCATCGATGTTCGTGTGTCGTGCGACGTCGCCGTGAATGCCGTAGCGGCAGTACCACGGGGTGACCGTCATGCTCTGGCTGGAAGGGTGGAAATAGAAAGAGAGGGAGAGAGGGGGAGGTCAAGAGGGGAGCGGCGCGGCGTGGGAGCGCCTTTTCCGTCTGCGAGTATTCGTTGCTTCCATCGCCCAAATGTATTCGATCATCAAGACAACATCTTTCTCTCTCTCTCTCTGGTCTTGGTTGTCTGCCACCGTCGTCCGTCGCTGCTGTGACGACGGAAACTCAGCAGCGAAGCAGAGTAACATGCACGAGCACCGCGTCCACCGTAGTAATATTAATTATAAGGCATCATCACTAGAAGAACGAAGCCGCCAAGCAACCGAACTAGCAGAAGAATAAGAGAGAGATGCGGTGCATTACTCACGCTCACCTTACAGGAATCGTACCACCCCCTCCGTTCGAGCCAACGGGCCCGCCGCCGCCACCGCTGCCGCTGCTGCGCTCCACGTGGGCGCTGAACAGCGGCCACAAAAGTCCGTTCAGCAGCACCGGCACCGCCGTTGCCCTCTCCGCCGACGCTCGCACGAGGTGGGTCGCGTGGTGTAAATCGTCTAAGTTGACGACAATTTGACGCGGCGTGTCCAACACCAAACGCGCTCGCCGTCCGCCGCCCTTCTGGCCCGGACGCCCCCGCCCGCCGCTCCCGCCGCTCTCCGGCCGCTTCGAATGCACCACGCTGTAGTCGATATCCGGCTGCAGCAGCCCCACGCTCTCCACGGTGGCCACGCAGCACCGCCGCAGCGCGTCCTCGGCGCGTGCCAGCGACAGCGTCGCCGACGTACCCGCGATGGCGCTGTCGGGCAACTCGAAAACCGCCCAGTGCTGCGACCAGGCCGGTGCGACGCGCCGATAGCCTTTTCTCCCTCCCGCCGCCGCCCTTCCTCGCGGTCCGCCTCTTCCGGCCTCTCGATGCGGCTGACGCCTCCCGTCCGCCGCGCTGGAGGAGACGTGCGGGGAGACGTAGTCGAGCAGGTGCTGCTCCCGCAACAGGCCGTCCAGCGCTGCATCGGTCAGCTCGACACGGACGAGGGGCTGCAGCAGCACCTGCTCAACGCTGCCACGCTGTGTCTGCACAATGACAAATAAGTCGTCCTCCGGCGGCGGGACCAGCCACGCCGCACCGCCGGCGCAGAAGGCAGAGGACAGAACAGACGACGATGACGACGGCAGCAGCGGGCGTCGACGCCACACGACGTCCCCCGCTCCCACGGCAAAGCGGTAATCGCCGCCGTAGCGCTGCAGGCTTCGACCAGGCGACGGCGTCGTGAGACGGCGGTTTAGGACGGCGGCGTCGGCGTAGGGGACGATGTGGCCCTCCGCCACGGCCTGTCGCTCCAACTTCGCGTCGTAGTCCTCGCCGTAGGTCCACGCCAGCAGCGACGCCCCGGGCGGGATGTCCGTCGTCACCAGAAAAAACGGCACCGTCACGAAGAAGCTCTTCTCTTCCAGAAAGAAGCGCTGCGCACGGCGGAGCGGGGCCTGCTTGCGTTTACCGCGGGGCGGTGCAGCTGCGGCTGCTGCTGTCGCGGAGACATCCGCCGAGCGCGCGTTTCCACCACCGCTGTTGCGCCCGTGCTGCTTCCGCACCGTGAATCGAAGTCGAGTGTTCTCCTCCTCCGTCAGGGTCGGATCAGAGGGGAGGATGGCGGCGCCGTCCGACGGGGGACTTTTCTGAGCACCGCTGCCACCGCCTCCCTCCGTGCTGAATTCGCTGGGCACCGACAGCATGACGGAGCAGAGCTCGACATTGCCAAACCGCGAGGTGTTGTAGCGGTGGTTGATGTAGCGGGTGAGACCCTGGCCGAAGCACACGCCGTGTCTGCCGAGGCCCAGCGCGTACGTGTCGTCCGTCACAAAGGACAGGTCCTCCTCTGCGTCCTCGTCGAGCCCCTCAGCCGCGGCAGCACCGACCACCGCCTTGACACCGCCGCCGTCGCCTGCAGCTCTTGCCGGGTTGGGTGACGCGGCGCTGCCGTGGAACACGCGCGACGTCACCACTTTCTCTACCTTGCGCGTGGCGACGGCGGGTCCGCAGTACAGCAGACACGTCCCATACGGAATCCACGACGAGGCCACCACGCCTTTCTGGCCGTCCCCCAGCTCCGGCGCGGCACCGAGTTCGACCAGGGTGAAGGGAAACGCACCTTCCGCGACGCGGCTGGCGTGACGCTTGCCTACGCCGTGGTAGAACGCGAGCTCGGCCGGCCAGGCAGGAAAGTGCTTCACACCCGTGTACACGTCGCCCGTGCCCGCTGTGGAGGTGTGAGCACTGTGGCTTGAATTTGCGACGTGCAGCTCCGTACTCGGGGCCGTTGTGGGGCAGCAGGAGGTAGGTGTGTTGCACCGTGACAGCTCCAGAGACGCCCTGCATCCGTAGCGTTCATTCAAGTGGCGGTAGCAGCGTCGGTACCATTCAATCTCGTCTAGGCAGCGGTAGTAGGAGTCCATGGAGATGTAGATCTCCCCGTTCTCCTCGAGGCGGGTGGTGCTGACCACCGCGATGAGAGTCGCACGGGGGAAACACGTTTCCTCTGAACTATCAGTCGTCGTAGCAGTAGTAGTAGACGTGGTCGCCGACGCCTCCGTCTGCCCCGCCCCTTCAGCTCCCCGCCGCGGTGAAGCCGCTGCGTTCGTGTTGCTGGCTGAGGAGGAAGGGAGGGAGTTGTGGTGGTCGGGCAGCCCGTAGTGCAGCGCAATGCAGCGCGCGTTCGGACGCAGGTAGGGCTCCGTGACTCGCGGCAGCCGGCGAAACTGCGGATACATCCCCGGCGCGGTCGTTGGCCTGCCGTGGAGATCCTTGGCAGGCTGTCCTTCGCTTTTGGCCTTTGTGTTGGTGCCACCCTCCGTGCTGAAATCGCCGCTGTCGTCTTTGTCGTCGTCCTTGCGGTGGAGGGCGGCACCGGCCACCGCGGCCGCCGCGTCCTCCATCCGTTGCTGCTCCACCGCGTAAAGCGTCTCGGCGCGGTCGATGAGCTGACAGAACACTGCATCGCCTTCCACCGCCAGAACGGAGTGGCGAAGAAAGACACGCTGCGTGCGCACCGGGTCGGCGTTGCTGGGCCGCACACAGCGGAACGGGTGAGCCGGGAAGTCGCCGGCAGCGCCGTTGCACGTGGGCATGAGTCGGGGACTGGCGAAAGAATAGCTGATGGGCGATGCCGCACTGGCCTTCCCGTGCCGCGCCACCCGGCGCACACCGATCATGCAGATGCCACGCCCGCGCCGCTCTGCCTGCCGCACCTCCTCGTCGGACAGGCCGAGGTAGGCCTTGATGAAGGCGCCGTACCGCCTGGTGTGGAAGGCTGCGCGGGTTTGGGTGTCCAGGGGCAGCGCGGTGGAGGGCGGGGGGTGAGCAAAAGGCCAGAACACACTTTCAGCAGGTTTGCATTGCTGTTCAAGAGAAGAGGCAGACAGCGTTGTGGATGATGTCGGCGGAGGAGGACTTCGTGAGTTGGCGGCGCCGTCGAGCTCCGCTGCGGCGCTCAAGCCGTTGGCCAACGACGGACGTGACGGCGGCATCACCGTGTCCTCCTTGTCAACGTCATTGCTGTCCTCCTCCTCGTCCTCCTCTTCGACCGGGACGTACTGCGACTGCTGCGCGTGGTGGCCGTCCGTGCGCCCCACCGGCCCCTCCTCGTCCTCGTCCTCACCGTCGTGTTCGGAGGGCGTGTTCTTTGCCTCGTCACCGCGGCGTGGACTTTGTTCCTCCGCCACTTCACCTTCCGCATCCAAGGGCGGCAGACGCTGTCGGTGCTGCGGGCGGGCGGCGCAAGGCGCGGACGCACTGCCCTGATCGGGTGACGCGTAGAGCGCAAAGAAGTTGTCGAGCAGCTCCTGCGTTTCCTGCGTGTCGCACAGTCCACCGTCGAGGTGGTGCGGTGCGGACGTGTCGACCCCGCCCATCGGCATCGTATCAAGGAGGTCCGTTAACGGTGCTGCTGCGGAGGTGCTGCTGGTGCTGGTCGAAAGCCCCGGCGGACGTGGCAGCCATGGACGCCGCGGTGGCGCTGCCTCGTCGCCGTCGTCGTGATGCCGGGATGCAGACGACATGCACTTGGCCAATATCTTTCCCTCTCTCTTTCTATCGATAAAAAATGTCTTTACCTTCTATGAATGTTCCTCGGACTTCTGAAAAAAAAAAGGGTGCTGTACACTGGTCCGGCTCGATTGCCGCAACGTAAGAGAAAGAAGGGCTCGATGGTTACGGCGCTGCCTCGAGTGCTTCCTTTCTGTGTTCTTGTGTGCGGCAGCACGTGATACCTGCCGCCCCAACACGACCCGGCAGCAATAAGCAGAAGAGAACAAACAGGCGAGAGGGGAAAGAAAGAAATACGACAGGGCGAGTGGCCGACGTCGCGGCATCAAAGGGCACCCCGACTTAGGGATACGGGGGGTGTTGTCCGGAGAGACGCATCATCCCTGGCGTTTGAATTTCCTTTGCTTGGTGTTCTCGCCCGTCCATCACGCGTGCGCTGCTGCGCAGTAAACGAGTCGCCTCTGTAGGAGAACCGAAGAGAAAAGAAAGCTCACGGCCGGCAACGACAACAAGAGTGCTCCGTGATATTTTTTTCACGCTTCAAACGGCATCGCATACGGCGAGAGACGGATGCAGCTATTGGAATCGATCGGTGCGATGGAGAGGTCGGCAGGAAGAAGCGGATCCCCCCTCCCCCCGCCCCGCCCCCACACAGACACGCACACAGAGACACCGGTAGCGATACGCTTAAATAATAGTTCTTAGTTTTACAGCGCGCCACATCAGCGACCTGCTCCGCATATGCCTCATTCTCTACAATGTTCTTCCGTCTCCAAAGGAAGCTCAACGTGATCTATGGATATGTGTGTGCCATGTGTGTGTGCGTAGGTGTGTTGGCGCAACGACTGCCTCACGGCTCAGTCCGTACCAAACAAGCACACCCAAACACGCACGCACACAAGAAGAAAAATAAAGGAGGTGCAAAACGACCCTGCGCGCTGCAACACAGCGGGTCGCGCTCACTCGTCGTCAAGGAACATCGAGGTCTGCTTGGCCACCATCGCCGGCGCAGCGGCGGCCGCCTGTGCGCCGCCGTCAGGAGCAATGACTACATTGCTGAAGCCGCGGCCCGCCCGGTTGCGCCGGTCCAACGAGAGACTCGCGCCATCCTGCTGCAGCAGCTCCACCTCCCGCTTGATCCGGTAGCGCTTGATGTCGGACTTGCTGAACTTCTCGGGGTCCATCTCGTGCTTCTTGAACTCCGCGATGAGGAACCCGTGAAGGTACTCCTCGAGCGTCTCGGACTCGCTCGGGGCACGCACGCGGTAGCTCAGCTTTCGCAGACATTCCGCCATCGCCTTGCAGCGCTCCGCCAGCGTCACCGTCGTGCCGTTACTCCCGGCCGCCTCGCCGTTTGTGGACTCTTTTTGCTGCGATTGCCGCTGCTCCTTCCGCGTAATTGCGTCGAGCTCCTCCTGACGGGCCTTCTTGCGGTCCGGCGCGGCGTCATCGTCATCGGAGTCGTCATAATCAGAGTCGTCATCTGTGGAGTTATCATCGCCCTCGTCGTCTTCTTCCGAGTCCGCGCTGACCTCCTCGTCCTCGGCGGCGTCCTCCTCCTCCTCCTCTTCCCCGCTATCGCTGTCCTCGTCACTTTCATCGTCGCTCGCATCGTCGTCGTCCGACGCAGCCGCAGAGGAGGACGACACCGACGACGAGTCGTTGTGCTTCACCACCGCAGCCGCGTTTTCCTTCGCAATCGCCAGCTGCAGAATCGCATCGGCGATGAAGGCTTCGTGGCTCTGCACGTACGCCTCCGAGTAGGTTTCGCCGTACTTGGTGCGGAGGAGTTGCTGAACCACGGCGGTCGGCAGCTTCTTGTTGGGCGGCAGCCGGCTCACCATGACTCGGAGCAGCTCCGTCAGCTTCGCATCGAGGTCGGCGTCAGATGACATTACGGCTGAATGAAAGGATATAGAGTTCTTTCTTTCTTGTAAGTACTTATTGAGTCTCTTTGGTAGTAGCTCACACACACACAGCAGTAAATAGTACAAGAGGAAAATCAATGTGCGTGACAGCACGTATTTGCTGTCCTTCAAGCTATTTCACACCAATGAAGGAAACCCAAAAGAGAATGGTGTTGGACAAGATAGCGGGTTTATAATAATAGTAATAAACGAAACGGAATGGCAACGGCAGACTCCGCGATACTCAGAACCCGCTGTAGTACCGCTCGGCCACTGTACATGAACCTTTTGTTCTCTTTACCGAGAGACCGTGAATGGGACCATCGCCCAACGCCACGCGCCACGCTCGCTACTAATATCTTCGTTTGTCCGCATTGTCCGCTTACGTTCTCACCAACGCGTAGGAGTGCGAGGTGCAATACCAGAAGAAAGAAAAACTTCGAAGAGAGGCGTGGGAACTGCGTGACGTACAACAGCAAACGCACGTGTATGTTGTTCGTACTTTTCATTCATTTTTTTTTTCATGTCGTTGAGTACAACTCGATCAGCGGTCAACGCTGTACCAACGAGCAAACACACCCTCACGCAAAAGGCTGAAACAGAAGAAGGGGGAGGAAAAATACAATACGATCATCACCGGCGCTCGCCGAAAGAAACGGAAGGAGCGGTCGTGTCATTCAAAGCCCGCCTTCATCCTGCGACGCCTCTCGCGGCGACTTGACCACGCTCAGGTCAAACAGCATCGCAGCCTCGGGCGACAGCGGCTTCTTCTTCTGTGTCGTCGTCGCACTCTTCGCCGGTAGCGCGGCTGCATCCTTCGCCTCCCCCGCCTTGGAGGACTGCTGCGCCATCGCGCGTGGCGGCGGTGAGGGAGAAGGGGCCACGTCGGCTGCCGCGACGGCACGCCCCGGCCCCGACTTGACGGTGCCGCTCGACGAGCTGTCGAACAACAAACTCAGCGGTGATACAAGTTTGTGCGACGGCGGCTGATGAGGACCGCTGCTGCCATTACTATCCTTCACTCGTGGAGCACCATACTGCTCCCTCGCCTCATCCTTTTCGTTGCCTTGTGCTGCCGCGGACCCCAACGCAGCATCCAGCGGTGCCGGCCACCTCTCCGCTTCGATCTCCAGCCGCGACCACGCAGAGGCTGCCGTGGGCGCGCTCGTCTGCCGGTGGAGCTGTCGCGACGCCGCTGCCGTCCCAGCGCCCGAGCGCAACACGTGTATCCCCGGCCCACGAGCATCGCCCCCGTCTTCCGCCGCCGCTTCTCCGCCTCGGCGATGCGGGGCGTACGCTCGATTTGTGCGGCTGGGCGGCAGCGACGGTGCCGCGGAGCCCGCCGTGGCCAGCCGCGCACTCAGCTCCTTCATGCGACGTCGCAGGGAGTCGACGAGGAGGTCCTTGCGCGTGATGATGCCCGTCACGGTGTCGCCGTCCACCACGACCATGTGCCGCAGCCCCATCATGCGAAAGGTGTGGTACGCCATCTGCAGGTTGAAGAAGGGCGGGATGACCCATGGACTGCGGTTCACGATGAGCGAGAGGTCGACCACCGGCGGCAGGCGGCTCTCACTGATGAAGGAGGCGCTCTCGGCACCCACGTCAGCCCCGCTCGGCGCCCCGTCCGGGATGTGCGTCCGCACCCACTCGTAGCGGTCCAGCGTGGTGAAAAAAAGCTTCCCTTTCTGCGCCATCCACTGCTGCCACGACATCTTTCGGATCGCCAGCACGCAGGGGGCGAGACGGCCGCCGAAGCCGTCGCTGTCGTCCGCCGTCAGCGGCACCGGCGTCGGCGACGGCGCAGGCAATGATGCGTCGTACTCCTGCAGCTGCGGCAACGTGAAGTACACCTGCAAGTCCTCGCGGGTAACGAGGCCGACGAATTTGTAGCGGATGTGCGCCGACGGGTCGTCGAGCGAGCGCGCCCCTGACGCAGTCGTGGCGGTGGCGCTGACGGTTGACGTCGCTGCGCGGCGGTTGGGCGGGGGCGACGAGCTGTGCGCTCCTTTTCGGTCACCGCCGCTGAGGCTGCTCACTGTGTTCGGTGCCCCCTCCTTTTCCTCCTCCGCGATTAAGTCATCCAGCTCCGCCTCCACGACCGGGAAGGCGTGATGCGTGCTGTCGCGCAGCGCCGCCAGCACCGTCTCCGTCCGCTCCCGCTTCCGTAGCATCACCACCTCGCTCGCCATCACGTCCGCCGCGGTGAGCTGCTCAAACTCGGGCTTCACGATGTTGTGCGGAAGGTACGGCACGCTGTCCATCATCAACATCTGATGGTAGAGCGGCTCACACAGCCAGTCGGCCGTCGACTTGGACATGACAATCGCCACCATCACCGGCAGCAGATAGTGCAGCTCCGACGACAGCTCCACCATGATGACGCAAATCGCCATGGTCATGCGGGAGGTGCCGGCGAGGAAGGCGCCAGCGCCGATCAAGGCAAACAAGCCCGGGTCCATCCACGCCACCGACGTCGCGTAGCTGTTCGGGATGCCAGGGACCTCCTTCGCACCCATCTTAAACAGCAGCAGGCCGTACAGGCGACCAAAGACGGCCCCCATCACAAGACTCGGCACCACCAGCCCACCGGCCACCGCCATGCCACTGGACAGAACCGCAAAGCCAAAGTAGATGAAGAAGTACAGGAGGAGGTTCGCCACGGTGAACTCGCCGGCCGTCTGCCGGGAAAAGAGATGGCGGATGGTGTTCTTGCCGGATGCCATGTTCAGCGTACCGAGCGGGGAGTAGGTGTGGGGCTTTGCGCACGTTGCGTTGAAGAGCCGGCCCGCGCCCTCGGTGCCCCAGATGTGTATCGTGTCGTTGACGTCGTCAATCTCGAGCTCCTCCGCGCACGGGGCGGCGAGGGAGAGCACAAACATGGAGGCGGAGAAGACCGCCCCCACCACGACGGGCTCGAGAAAGCGTCGGAACGGGTACGGCCGCAGCACGCGTCGGCGCCACTTGATAAGGATGAGATTCGCCTTGGTGAAGAAGGCGGTCATGGAGCCGATGATAAGGCCGAGGAGCAGCGACGGCACAATCGAGACGAGGTTCAGCGGGATCGTCAAGTTCACCTCAAACAGCACCGAGGCTGCGTTCGAGACCCACCCCAGCAGCCGCCGATCCTCGACGATGGAGTTGATGATGGTGCTGAAGGTGAAGCACAGCATCGTGGCGAGGAAGATCTGCCCATTGGAGCTCTGATCCCAGAAGCTGCTCACCTCCTCCATTACGAAGAGCAACCCGCCGATCGGCGCACCGAAGGCGACGGACACCCCACAGGCCGCCCCGGCCGTGATGAAGTCCCGCCGGTCTTTGTTGTTGCGAAAGGCCTGAAAAAGTCGGGTCTGGAAGCCCAACGTGCGGCTACGGCCCTGCGTCATGCCGGCGCCGGTGATCGCCCCGAGATGGATCAGCGGGGCCTCGAGTCCCACCGGTAGCCCACCCGACACCGCACAAATGCACGAGATCACCTTCGCCAGAAAGGTCCGCAGGTTCATCGCTTTGCGCAGGTGCACGCCGTTGAGGTACGCCATCACATCTGGTATGCCGCCGCCTGATGCGGCCGGCTCGAAGTACACGACGACCCCCGCCGCCACCGCGGTGAGAAGAACGGAGCCGAGCACCGTGTAGAAGAAGCCCACCACGATCCCCACGATGCCGTGTTCACCGTCACGCACCATCACACGGTACAACACGTCCGCCCGGTACTTCTCCACGAAGTCCACGGCGTACGACACAAAAGTGGCGACGATGCCGACGGAGAAGGCGATGAGCACGTGCAGCGTCCAGCGAAGGGCGGCGTGGCGCTCGTCCTGGTCCATCTGCAGCATCGGGAAGCTCTCGGCGACCTGCTGCATGGGTGAGCTGGCGGAGGCGGAGGAGGAGGGTGCAGGCGGGACTCGATTTGGCATCTCAACAGCCGCTTCTGCCACTTGTCGAGAGCCACCCTCAGCCGAAGACGCGTCGAGGTACTGATGGCGCCGGCTCTCGTGGCTCTCCCGTAGGTACTCCACGTACATGTCGGGGTACGGCTTGTAGTAGTCCAGGCTCTCAAAGCTCGCCTGCTTCTCCAGCTCGACCGGGGTGAGGTCCTCGGTGTGCATCGTGTTGGGGTTCGCCGTCTCCCGCATCGTCCGAATTAACCACTGCAGCCAGCTCTCGCGCTCGTGCAGCGGCGGCGCGACATCGCTAGCACCGAAGTCGCTCGCCGGGAGGCGCATCTCTTCCTTCTCCTTCGTTCTCGTACGAGTGCGCTAGGAAGCGCCAATATGAATGCTGTTGCGTTGGCGGGTGGCGATGGATTCGCTGACTATGAGGAAAATCAAAGGAGTGAAAGAGAAAAGCTCAGAGGGGAGCGCAGACGTCACGAATCACGGACAGTTGGGGAAGACGACTCAATGAAAGCGCTGCCATGTACAAATATATATGTATTAGCGCCTTTGCCGCTGTGGGTGGTGAACGACGAACAATGGGGAATGCTGAAAGCGATCGAAAGAGGAGGAAAATAAACGCAAAAGCAAAGCGGTAAAAACCAAGCCAGACAAGAGAGGAGGGGGGGGGGAATACCTTGTACGGAGGCGTCTTCCCCACACGCGTCCGCTGAAAGGGCCACCACGCAAGCAACACGACGTCGACGGTGCTGACGCGACGCGCGGAGTTTAAGCTGCGAAGGACCGCAGCAGATCGGCAAGAAGAAATATATAAAAAGAAAAAGAGCTTGAGGGGAAGGAGAAGCCAAATAAACGAAAACAGCAGCACCACCAAAAGAAGTGTAATGGAGAAAGGGAGGAGCGATACATTGCTGCGCAGACATGAGCGTTGATCATGAGCAGCAACACCACAATTTGGTACGACTAGCATGAGCACTCCCCAGCTGCCGTGGCGCAGACTCATCCACGCTTTTTCTTTCATTCATTCCGTGAGTGAGAAAGCGCCGTCGATCCGTCCCTGAGAGCAAAAGAGGCAGTGGTACACAGACATGAATTGTCGTCCTTTCCTTTTTTATTTGAAGGTTAATGTGAAAGATCCTTCCGCCGAAGAGCCATCTCTTCGAGTTCCGCTCACGCGCGTGTGTGTTAATCGCAGAGTTAATTACCACAAAGCAGAAACAGACACAGAAAAATAGAGGCCAATAGAGGAGTAAAAAGGCAATCTCGAAAGAGACACACCAAATGCCCAAGGTAGCAGACAGAAAAAGACCCCCCCCCTCCCACACACACACACAGTGAGAGGGATCATCAAGGCAACACGACGGCGACAACACCACAGACAGACAGAGAGGGGGGAGGGAGGAGGGAAGGGGGAATACGTCCATCTCTACTTCTTCCGCTTGCGGATGAGGTAGCGATCTACGGCCGCCTTGCCGCCCTTCTCGTTCAGGTGGGTGAAGTTGTCCGCCAGCATCGCCTTCTTCACCGCCGCGCGCTTCGGGAAGTACGGCTTCGACTTCGTGCCCGCCTTGACGGCCTGCACCTCCTTCTTCAACAGTTCCTTCCTCACGCTCGAGTGGCGGTCCTTCGCGGCGTTGTCGCGGGTGCGGGCGATGTACAGCTGCGATTCACGCTGCAGCTTCTCCAGCTCCGCGTAGAGCTGCTGCGGCGGCGTCAGCTTCATCTCGCGCAGCTCCCGCTGATGCTCCTCGCCGAAGACCTCCTGCTCGTAGTCGGACAGGTCGTACTCGTCCAGGTCCTCCCCCGCCTGTTCCAGCTCGCAGCGGCGGATAATACACTTTAAGCACTTGACACGGAAGCGCCGCGCCACCTCCTCCCGCTCGGCCTCCTCGCGCAGGAACCCGTAGTTCTGCTCAAACTGGCGGGCATCGGCGCGGCCGAACATCGAATCAAATCGCGGATCCACGCGCGTCATCACCGCGTCTTTTTTGGCGCCGTAGCCCCTGCTGTACTTGGAGAGGGGGTGCTTCGGCTTCCTGTGTGCGTCGTGCACCGGCGGCGGTCCGTCATCGTCGCTCATGCTGGAAACCTTCCGCTGCGACTCGGCGTGAGCGACGGCGATAAACAACAACAAGATGTTTTACAGAAACAAGTAAGGAGAGACTTCGGCGATGACGACGGGTAAGTCGAGAAAACACGGGTGTAGGCCGCGCATCGAGGCAACAGAGCAGATGGGTGAAAAGAAAAGGAAGCAATAAGAGAAAAAAGAGCGGTGTAAGTGTTGCCGGGATCATGCCCTGACGGAATACGAAAGCCGCGCTGTCGAGAGAGAGAGAGAGAGAGAGAGAGCGAGAGGGAAGAGCGCGACGAAGCATCGTCTGCACTGTGTGCGAGAGAGGGAGAGAGTAGGTGGAAGAATGTGGTCGTAGACGACTGCTGCGCACGCACGTACACGTAAGCATCGAGTAGATGTGCCATCATCGTCCCACCGCCACTCACTTCCCCCCTCCTCCCTCCTCTTTCGTTTAGTTTCCAACGCACCTCGTGCGCTTCCCTTTCTGGAGTCTTAAATATTTGATTTCACGAAGAGCCACCACCGCCGCATCGATAAAGTCACATGACACACCCACCAACCACGTCACCATCAAGACGCAACAAAGAGAATAGAGAGAATAGAGGAAAGAAGAGAAAGAAAGCGCAGGCGGCAACGAAAAAGATTGTATGATGTGTTCGCAGCGAAACGCTCGCAGACGTGCAATGAAGAAAAGGAAAAAGCAATGGAAAAGCAACGGTGGATCAACACAACAAGAACAACAGCTGCAAGTGGAGGTCACGTACACGTCCATTCCGACAAGGGCGTATTTCTTCTGCGTCTGTAAATCAAGAAAAATAATAAATTGTTAAACAAAAAGCGACGGCAACGTGAGAGCGCTACTAACTTACGCCTCGTCGTACGGCGCAGCGGCGTGGGACGTTGCGGAGGCGAGGTTGGAGGGTCAGAAAGAGGAGTTTCCTTTCCTTTATTTCTATTGCTGAAAAGGAATACTCTCCCGTTCCTTCGCACTACTCAGACGGCGACCGTCGTTGACTGCGACATCGTATTATTCCTCTTCATCTACTTTTATGCTCTACCTTATGTCATCACCCTTCGCGCTCGAGCCGACGGCCGCGGCGAAGTCGCGGCGGATGGCGCTCTCCGTGTTGCCGCCGCGCGTCACGCCGGCCTCCTGCAGCGGCGGTGATGCGACCTGCGTCGCCGGCGATGGCGCAAACATGCTTGGTCCGCTCCTCCCACCGCTCGAAAACATGTTCGCCCCGGCGTAGGTATCGCTGTTGTTCGTTTCGTAGGGGTTCGCTTTAGGAGAGACGTTGCTGTACGTGCTCGTTCCTTCGCGCTGCGCCGGCTCGTCATCGCCGCTGTCGCGGTAGGTGTGATCCGTGTAGTGGTTCGTCTGCGCGGGCGCGGCACCGGGGGGCACCACCGCCGCCTGCTTGTTGTGCTGCGCGTTGGCCGCACCGCTCTTGAACTGCGCCGGTGTGTCCGCCTGCACACCGTTGTTGCTGGTGGTGTTCATATTCACGTTGTTTGTGCCCGCATTCGTGTTCACCACGGCGGCGCTGTTCGGCGGGGGTCCGGAGTAGTAATTGCGGTACTCCTCCTCCTTCTGCTGCTGCTCCCGTGGGTCCTCGAAGACAGGCAGGTCCACGACGAGGGCCACCAGCAGCATCATGATGCCGAGTGCGAGCGTCACGATGGCCGCGATGATGTCCAGCGTGCGGCTCGTCAGGAGTAAAAAGCCGAACATAATGTAGAAGATGGCCCTCGCCTTGTAGTAGGTGAGGAAGTAGAAGTAGCGCATCCACAAGTACACGACCCGGCGGCACCACGCGAACTGCCGCAGCTCCGCCGAGAAGCCGAGCAGCGCGAACAGCAGACAGTAGATGCTGAGCAGCACGAGTCGCGGCTGCAGGACGGCCGTTATCAGACCGGTGATGATCGACACAAAACAGAGCACGGCGGTGGCTAAGGCGAAGAGGAGGAAAACTCGCGGCCAGTTCCGCTGCCAACAGCTGGAGGACCCCGGCATATGCGAGGCTGCGTTGCGGATGTTCTGCATATTGACGATAACTCTTCTTCTTTCGTGTGTGTGTGTGTGTGTGTGTAATTACGGTAAGTGATTACTACTTTAAAAATAAAAGACACATCAGCAGCAATAGAGGAGAGAGAAAAAAGAAGGTAGAGATCCTACGCGAAAGAGCGGAGGAGGAGAGAGAGAGAGAGAGAGCACGCGCCAACAGAGCCGATTTCACATGCACTGTTTCCATTGCTTGTAAGTGTATTTTCTTCGTACGATGCAACGGCGATCACGCGGTGAGAACGTGTGTGTGTGTGTGTAATAGTTCAACGGCGGTGTAAGCAACGAGAACAAACGTCAACGGCAACAGCAATATGTCCACAAGGAAGAGTGCGCAGCACCAGCGATTCAGAGAGGGAGAGAGAGAGCACCAACAGCTCAAGACACACACACACGCACACACGGCGGCAAGGGTGTGGAAAGGAGACGGAGAGAAGAGACACCTTCTCCTGTTAGCTCGTCTTCTTGTTGAGGCTCGCCTCCTCCACTACCACCTCCACCGCCTGCGGCCCCACCCACTCCGTCAGCAACTCGTTGTACACCTTCTGCATGTACAGCTGCATGCGATGCGCCACCGCCTTGCTGTCCTCCTTGTCAAAGTCAATCGGAAAGCGGCCAGCGCGGATGTGCATGTCCGTCGGCATCCCGCCCACCATCGTCCACCGCGGCCACGTCCTCTCCGCGCCGAGGTGCACGAAGTAGTACACCGGCATGCGATGCTCAAAGATGGTCGCGAAGGTGCCGTAGCGGAACGTCTGCAGCACGCGCGGGTTTTTGTTGATGGCGCCCTCCGGAAAAATGGCTAGGCTGCCGCCACTGCTGAGGTGCGCCTCGACGCCAACCTGCACCGCCGCCTGCTTCTCCTTGTCCACCTCAAAATGGCCGTCCTCGTCCGACTTGAAGTACACGGGAAAGTTGCCGACGCGGTCGAAGATGCCGCCGAAGATGGGGATGTCCCGCAGCGAGGCCTTCATCATGGTGCGGGTGTGCACGAGGTGCGACATCGGCGCAATGCACAAGAACGCGAACACGTCCCAGAAGGAGGTGTGGTTGCCAACGAAGGCCTGATGGTGCAGCTCGATGTCCGCCCAGCTCGTCGGCTTGCCGTCCACGTTCGCGTCGAACTGCATGTGCATGCGGATGTGCGGGCTGAGCCACCAGACGGCGCGGAAGGCGCAGACCAGCGGAACGATGCAGAGGCGTTGGGTGTGGTAGGCGGAGACGCCGAGGCGGTGCAGCTGTACGAGAATACTCGTCATGGCAGAGGTGGGGAAGATAATACAGAGGCTCACGAGGAAGAACCACGCGCGCATGAGGGGGACGGGCACCCACCGCATGCGAAGAAGGAGGTACCACACCGCGAAGCCGAGGGCGGCACCTAGCTTGACGGAAGTCATCGTTGAAGAGAGAAATAGAAATAATAAGACAAACGGATGAGAAAAAGAAAAGGGAGGAGGGACGATGCTTGCGTTAAATATAAATATAAATATATGCGCTCAGCTACAACTATTCTTCTTTCGGGGGTGGTGAGAGCCCCCAAAACGCACGAGAACGGCGTTGCGCTTCGATAACGTGCCCTCGGAGTCGTAGCACACACACACACACACACACACCGCAGCCAACCAACTAGACAAAAAGAGCAGGTTGTATCGGCTAGTCGGGGGAAACAAGGAACAGGACTGGCGAAGCACCCACCGAGAAGTCGAAAGGGAGAAGTGCTGTTAAAAGACACCAGCTAAAAAGATAAGCGCAATTACATCGGGTAAGGGACGGGGGAATAGAAATAATGAAGATAAGAGCACAACAGCAGTAACGCAAAGGAGGTGGCGATTCGCTGCGCAGGAGATGGAGGTGCTCCTCGTGTGTGTGAGTGCGGGTGGGACGTTGCCGCTGGTGGGAGTGGTTTAGCGAGAGCCCGCAGCGCCGCTCGAATCGCCGGAGGGGGAGAGAGGGAGAGAGCGAAGTAATAAAGAGAGAATCCACAGAGCCGATCAGCGCTACGCTGCGGTGTACATCACGCCATCGCACCAACTATCGACATCAGCACGCATGCAACAACGGTTCCGCATGCGCAGTTGATACCAAAACAAAAACACCCGCATCCGCTAGGCACAACAATGGAAAGGATTCGAACACGACGGCAGTGTCTACTGCTTCTATTGGCATCGTTCTGCATGCTACGGGTGTGTGTCAGGCACATCAGCAACTTGTTCTAGCTCTCTACAGGGAGGGGGGAGAGGAAGATAATGAAGGTATACGTATTAAGGAAAACAGGTACGAGAGAAAATACAGATCAGCACGAGAGAGGTCCCATGGTACATCACAATGTGAAGAAATGCCAACAACATCAACAAAAAAACTTTTACCAACTATTAAGTACAGGCGACCCAGCACGCGCACACGACAACACCGAGACGCACAGGAGTGCTTAAGAAAAAAAAAGGGAACAGCGGATTGACTGCGCAGGCGCGCCGCGCTGCAAGCGCCTCAATATCAGAGAAGGCTGCATTGAAGGCACCACAAACAACAGAAGAAGAAGCTTGACGAAGCGGCTAGTGCAGTTGGGTATAGGTAAGGGGGTAGTTGCTGAAAAGCAGCAAAAACAAAAGGAAAAGAACGCGCAAAGAACTCAGCCGCCAGCCTGAACCTCCCGTTTCAGCCTTTGTGGTCCCTCTCATTCACCTCTCTCACACGCTTTTATGCGGCAGCGGCAGCGGCACCCGCCGCGGGGAGCTTCGCGTGGCTCTGCAGCCCCTGCGCAGCGTCCACGGCGGTCTTCGTCTTCTTCGTCTGTGCGGCGGCCGCGTCGGCCTCCGCCTCCTCCGCTGCCATCTCATCCCGGACCTGCTGCATGCGCTGCTGCAGCCTCGCTGCAACCACCTTGCTGTTCTCCTTGTCAAAGTCGATCGGGAAGGCACCGATGCGCACGCGAATGTCGGCTGGGGCGCCGCCGTAGGGATGCTGCGCCGGCCACGTCCTCTCATTTCCGAGGGAAACCAAGTAGTAAACCGGCATGCGGTGCTCAAAGATGGTCGCGAAGGTGCCGTAGCGGAACGTCTGCAACGTCTCTGGGTTTTTGTTCACGGCCCCCTCCGGGAACACGACGATGTTGCCGCCACGGCGCAGGTGCCCGGCGACATGCGTCGCCACCACCGCCTGCTTCTCCTTGTCTACGTGGAAGTTGCCGTCCTCGTCCGACTTGAAGTACACGGGGAAGTGGCCGACGCGGTCGAAGCAGCCGCCAAAGATGGGGATCTTCCGCAGCGAGGCCTTCATGAGCGTGCGGGTGCGGCGGAGGTGCGACATCGGGGTCAGCCCAATCACCTCAAACACGTCCCAGAAGGAGGTGTGGTTCAGCGTCAGCGCGATTCCCTTGTCTGGAATGTCCGCCCAGCTCGTCGGCTTGCCGTCCACGTTCGCGTCGAACTGCACGTGCATGCGGATGTGCGGGTTGGCCCAGCAGACCGCCTTGAAGGCGAAGGCCATAATGAATAGACAGACGGACTGCACCACCCGCCGCGGCACGCCTAGGTAGCGAAGCGGGTCGATGAGGTAGAGAAGAGCGGAGGCGGGCATGATGATGGCAGTGGCGGAGAGGAGAAACCACCTCCGTGCGATCCACAGCGGCACGAGGCGGCAGCGGAGAAGGGTGTAGCCGGCGCCGAGGGCCAGCGCAAGCATCGTGCCGCGCACCTGCGCCTTGGAGAGGTGGCGCGGCAGCTGCGCCGCTGCCTCCCTCGATGCACGCACAACAGCAGAACTCATGGTGATTAAAGAACTAATGATAACAAAAAAAAGGGTGTAGATTGGTATGAGAAAGAAGAATACGCTGCAGCGTGGTCGCCTTCTACAGACGCTAAGAGAGAGAGGGGGTGGGGGGGGGGGGCTGAAAAGGTAAGAAGAAGAATTGCTGTCCTCCGTGCTTGAGTGCAAGAGAGAAACACAGACGCATAGAAATGGAAGCACGGGCAAATGAGTAGAAGAGTGTGGTGGGCAGCTATGGACGACCCGAAGGCAGCGGATGTTCTCCGCCGTGCTTCTCACAAGGCACGGATAAGGAGGCAATGAGCGCCCTGAAAAGAAGAAACAACGCAGCTCTCCAAACAAACAACACACTCATATCGATTTAACAGAGAGTCAGACCCGACGCCAGCACCCTACGACAGTCCCTTATCCACAGTCTTTTCATTGTTGAGGCTGCTCCCGTCACCTAGAAACCGTTGCCGAGAGGAGCGTCAGTGGTAAGAGAACACGAAGAAGGCAGAACCGTAAGTAAATGAAAAAAACGCCCAAATCCGCAAACAACAACTCTTATGGTACACCTGTAAGAGATACACACACACACACACACGTACGAGACCACTGCTGTGCGCGCTGCCGCCTTCACGGGGTACTCCAACCCCCCCCCCCC
>NW_015438380.1:409771-483362 GCF_001293395.1 Leptomonas pyrrhocoris
ACACACACACACACACGTACGAGACCACTGCTGTGCGCGCTGCGCTCACGGCTACCCCCCCCCCCCTCTCCCCTTCCTCCCCTGTTCCACCCGCCTTAGGCAAAATCGCGCAGCTCCAGCGCCCTCTCTTTGATCGCCTTGTCACGGGGGGGTCGACGCCGCTTTCCTCGCCTCGCCTCGTCCGCGGCCGCCGCTGCGGTGGTGGTGGCCCGCCTCCTCCGCCTCGTACGCCGACGACACGAACGACGACGCGTTGCTGTCGGTGCTGGCGGCGGCGGACGGTCGGGAGGAGGAGCTGCGACTGCCGTGGATTTCGTTGTACATACGCAGTGCCTCTGCATCGCCGCAGGACGGGCCGATGGAGCCGAGGTTGCACACGTGGCCGCCGCGTGGGGCCTGCGGCCGTGAGGAGTCGGCCAGGTTTGCATACGACCCGGTGTGTCCGTTGGGGTGGTTTGCATCCGCACCGCCCTGCGCCTCCTCTGCATTTAGCTCCCCCTCCCCTTCCTCGTCCTCGTCCTCGTCGTCGTTCGAGGACATGATGGAGGGCAGCAGATGCGAGTGTTGCACAGAGGGTACGAGGCCGCTGGAGACGTGCGCCATCGTCGGTGGCCGGTCGAGGTCCACCTCACCCACCACCACCACCGCCTCTGCCGGCGCCATGTCGTCTGGCTGCACGTACGGGGACACGGCAGCGTCGGCGTCGATGTCCGCGTGCGAGGAGCGAGAGGGGCTGGAGCGCGTTGGCGTGAAGGAGCGACAGAGCGTCGCCGCGCGCTCTGCCGCTTCACGCGTGCCGTCGTGCAGCGCCACCGTCAGCAGCGCGAGGCGTCGTTCGTCCTCGTCGCTGTCGTTGCCGACCGCCGTGACGTTGGTCGTGGTGGGGAGAACGCGGTGCAGCGGTGGGGGCTTCTCGGGACTGTGCCCGCGCCGTGGGGACCGTTGCTCTGCCTGACAATCGGCCTCGTCGTCGTTGTCGTGCGATATCTGGTAGTTTCCGCCGCTACGTTCAGCCGCTGATGTCTGCGTCGTGCGCACTGGCGTCGTGACGAAAGCTGCTTGTTGGAGGTTGGAGGTGGTGGTGGTCGGTGTTGCCCTCGCTTGTGAAGATACGGTGGGTTCGGGTTCTGCCGGAGACGCACAGGCTGCGTCGCTGAGGGGCCTCGACGTCGTGCGACCTCTTCCGTTCCCCGCCACAGCAGCCGCATTCAGAAACGCGGCGCCGGCAGCGTGCGGATCGGCGTGGTGCTCCGTCGAGGACGAGGAGGTGGGGTGCGCCGCCAGTGCGGCGGCGGCGGTGTTGATCGCCATCGTGCGCGGCGGCACACACAGAGAGCGCAGGACGGCTGCCCACGCGTGCGTTAGCGCGGCGGTCGTTGTGCACGGCATGGGTGAGACGGGCACGACGAAGTAGGAGGACTCTGCATTCGGCGACGCTTCATTCTCTCTCGGCGCGTCGATGGAGAGGAGCGTTGTGGGGAGCATGATACGGAGCGCGCTGTCGCCGCTGTTTGTTGGGGATACAACGACATCGATGCTGCATCCTCGCACGAGGGGGATGTCCAGCGAGGGCGAAGAACAAGAGCCCACGTCCGCATGCTCTTCATCCGGCTGACCGCAGTCGTTTGTGAGGCGCAGGCGCCGAGTCGGTGTGAGGCATAGCTGCAGACACGCACGATAACGCAGACCCAGGATGTCGTCGACGAGCCACACCGGCTGTGGGTGCTGCAGCGAGCGTAGGGCGTGCTGGTGGACAAAGTAGTCCTCCAGCGTGAATTCCTCGTCGCGGCGTCGCTGCTGCTGTCCGCCGTCTGACATAATGAAGAATTAGAATAACGAAAGAAAATATGCGGTGAAAGATTTGTGTATAGAAAAATCCAAACAAGTCGGCGTGTGCGTTGGGGAGTGCTGTTTAGGTCTGCTTCTGGACACACACACACACACACACACACACACACACGTCACGCTCGACGATCGTGCAGCAAGTAGAAACAGCCGCGACAGCGTTTTTAATCGCAGTCGTAGTAAGAGAGAAAGCTCACTTCAAGGTGTTCGGCATTCCCACAAGCAGACAAGAAAGAGAGGAGCGCTTGAATGCTTCTTCTTTCTTTCGTTTTGTCGGTCCACTTGTTTGACGCGCACCACCACACAAACACACCAACACTGCGTTGTAGAGCTTTCGCAAATACAATGGGAAGTT
Source organism: Leptomonas pyrrhocoris (assembly GCF_001293395.1). Classification (NCBI taxonomy): domain Eukaryota; phylum Euglenozoa; class Kinetoplastea; order Trypanosomatida; family Trypanosomatidae; genus Leptomonas; species Leptomonas pyrrhocoris. Next base: position 411,972 of record NW_015438380.1, read on the forward strand.
AGGAAAGCGAAGGGAAGAGAGAGAGAGAGGCGAGTGACCGCCGGAGTTCATTAAGAGAAATAGGGACGGCAGACACTCAAACCAAGTAACTCCACCGCCTTGCTGAGGCTCTCACACAGAAGCGTACGCCAGAGCTACACCTTTGGCTTTCGGGTTAAAAGAGGTAGATCGCTCTCCGGGTGCGAACAAATACGTTTGGCCCTCCTCTTGCTTCTCGCCGGTCGCCTGTGCAAACAGCTCAAATGAAAACGGCAAAGCTGCGAAACGAGAGATGCAGGTATCGCCGATTTCGTTTTCATCAACGCCATGCGCTTCTCAGAGAACTTGAAAATAGCTGGACCACCGCAGCCACACACACACACACAGCAACGACCCCGCCCCCCCCCTCCTTCGTCACTGCAGGCTTGAATAGGACCCACCCATCGTCGTCAAGAACTCATCGGATACGTAGGGCAGCATGCTGTACAGCAGACTCATGCGGTCCCGAACCACTCGGCCCGACATACCCATCTGCACCTCCGTGACGCCGGTCGCCGCCTCGGCCCACGCAGACGCGGACGATGCAGCGAGCACATCCGCAAAGCGGTTCGTCTCTAAAACGATGCGAATCGCACTGGACAGCTGCTCGTCTGTCAAGGTGGCCCGCACTCGCTTGATGTCCTCCGGCGTGGTGCGGCTGATGTCGTCCTTGGTGACGCGGATCATGCGCTGCTCGAGTGGGGCGGTAGAGCTGCTCGTCGCGGATGCCGTGGAGGCGGTGGGAGAGGACGCGGCAAAGGGCCACACCATCGTGTGTATTGTGCCGGTCTACAATATATTTGCGACGCTTGTAGCTGAGACGACTCCCGCTGGTGCGTGCAGAACGCAGCGCTTTGTGAGACGCGTGGGCGCGTGGAGAGGCGGTGTGAGGAGACAATAGAGTGGGGGGGGGGGGGGAAGAGAAAGGCAAACTTCTATATATGCGTGTGTATATTCTAGCGCCGTTGAGTGAAGGAGCAGCTGTCTCGCCAACGAGATCCGGCCCTTCTTGAAGAGGAGCGGCAGACCCAAAAGGTTCCATCTTCATCTCCTGTGCGGGTTGTCTTCGTCTCTCCTTTTACGCGCGCACACACACAAGCTTCTTAACGACGAGGCAAGAATTCACCTACGACCAGTGAAAGAATTCCGTTGCAGCGTTGCACCTCGATGCACTCTCGAGCACGACACACCAGTGCCGTTGATTCGCAAACGTCGACAGCCGACGCGCACCGGACACCAAAAAAGAGCCAAACAAAAGGAATAATAACAACAATCTGCGCTGCGGCGAGGCAGCAGGGAGGCAGTCCAGCATTGAGGTACGGGCGGCTGGGCTCCGCGTGTGTATTTCCGGCTCACTGCGTACCACCGCGCCGCTGCCTCTCCACGTCAGCGTCGTCGTCGTTGTCGCGGTCTTCGCCGCTCGCCACGCTGTACCACTCCTGCGCCTCCACATCCTCGGCCTCTTCGTCATCGTAGTCGTACCAGTCCAGTTCCCCAGCCGCGTCGCCCGCCATGATGTTGTTATTGGGATGGTGGTGCTGGCGGTTTCCACGCAGCGCGTCGAGCCCACCTGCCTCTTCTCCGACTGGACGGCCCCTTCGCAGACGCTCGCCGAGTTCTTCTTCGAGTTGCTGCAGGTACCGCTGCGTCGCCTCGTCCTCGACGCCGTCTTCGATGTTCTGCCGCACCATGCGCAGCAACTCCTGCGCCATGGCCGGGTCGACGCGCAGCATATCACCGCCGTCGCCTTCCCCGTCACCACCACCCATCCCGAGGTCCGCAGCGTCGGGTCGCAGCAGATCTGCCGGGATCGGCGCCACGCTGACGCCCAACACGGCCTCCTGGGTGAGGTCGAGGTACGCGTAGGGGTCCAACAGGGGCGAGTTGCGAGTGAGGGGCGAGGCGGGGATGTCCGTGCCGGACGCTGTCTTGGACTCGTACACCAACGACCGTACTGCCGCCCGCAGCAGCGAGATGCACTCCGTCAGCTTCCACAGTTCCTCGTGCCGTGCGACGAAAAGCTCGGCGAGGCGTCGCTGCTGAAGCGCCTCGTCGCTGATCTCCTCCGCCGCCCTCGTCAAGACGCCATCGAACCACACAGAGCAGTCGGCGACGGGTAGCACGTCGTCATCGCTGGTGCTCGTGCCGCCGCCGCTGGCCCCACCACACACCACCTCCACACCGCCCAGCGCCTTCACGAGACACACCGCGGCGTGGGGGAAGCGGGTGAGGGCGAAGGTGAGCAGTTCCACTGCAGCCGGGGTGGAGGCGAGGACCTCGCGTTGCGCGTCGGTGATGCCACGAAGCACCTTCGAAGGACGACCGTTGCCTCCGCCACCGTCGCCGCCGCCCTGCCGTCTCTCCTCTCGCTCGATAAAGTGCTTCGCCAATGCCCAGCTAAACGCGTAGTTCGGCAGTGCCTTGATGGAGCGCTCCAGCGAGATGTCCTGCGTGTTGCCGGCGGACGTGCGCACCCGATGCCGCATCTCTAGCAGCCACATCCACCGCTTTGCCCGCAGGGCGGTGTAGTCCAGAAGCAGCAGCATCCCGCACGGGTCGCGCTCGTCGAGCGAGAGCACGCACCGCGTACGTTCGAAAGCGGTCCGCAGGCAGCCCCGTTTCAGCGCCGCGTGCACGCCACGCTGCAGGACCTGAAAGATGAGCGCGTTGCCGCCCCGCGTCACCGGCAGCCGGCGCTGCGCCCACGTCCCGGACAGCGCAACGCGTCGCAGGATCACACCAACTTGGTAGAGTGCGACGTCGAGCAGCTCCCCGGCAAACGCGCTCTCCCCCGTTGCCTCCATCGCGTAGACGCACTGCAGCAGCGTGGGGATGTGGTAAACCTTGTTCCGTGCCAGACACTCCACGAGGTCCTGCACACCGCCCATGCGGTCCTGACACGCCCCGAGCTGCGCCAGTGCACGCTGGAATGCGTTGGAATCACAGTTCAGCGTGTACTCGCGCCTCGTCCTCCTCTGCGTGCCGCGGCCTTCCTCCGTCGTCAGGTACACCCCGAGGGAGTCGTACGGGATCCAGCGAAGGCGGTTGGGTGTCGCGAAGGCGCTGCGCATGAAGTTCACGTGCATGTGATGCGCAGGGAAGAAGGAGACGCTGCCGGTGTCGCGGACTCTGCCGTCGGCGCGGCGGTGCGGCGTGCGGCCGTCCCCGACGTCCTCGACAGCGTCGGCGCCAAACATGCGAATTCGCTCGAGTCGCGTGTCCAGCTGCTGCGCGTCGCAGGCCATCACGAAGTACTGCAGAGAACTCGTAGCATCGCCCGTGGCGTTGGCTTCGGCGTGTGAGTGGGTGTGCGGCGGTGCGGCGTTGGTGGTGTTGGGCGACCCCGGTGCGCTACTGCTGTAGTTGCAGTTGAGCTCGCCTTCCACCGCCTTTGCGGCGTTGTGGGAGTCGGCCTGGTTGGCGAGGACGGCGTCCAGCAGCGCATCCTCCTCCGCTTGTTTCTGTCGCCGCTGTTGCTGCCGCAGCTTCCGCCGCTCCTCCTTCTTGCGGTTCTTCTCCTCCTCGGCCTCCTCGTCGGCGCGTGCGTTTTTCTTCTTGTGGGTGGTGCTGTCCTTTGTGGCTGGCGCTGCGTTGATGTTCACCTCATCATCCTCCCCCACCTCTTCCCAATCATCTGCGGTCGGAGAACTGGAGCTGGCTGCCGCCCCTGCTGCTGCTGGCTCCTGTGATGGGTACTTCTCGGACTTCTTCGATTTCTTTGTTTGGCCGCTGGTAGAAGAAACGGGGTCGGATGACGACTTCGCAGCGGGTGCCTCCTTCCCCTCCGCCTTCTCCTCCGCCTTTTCCTTCTTCGCTTTCTTTTTGTCGTGGTGCCGATGCGCGGGCTTGGTCGGCTGCGTGGTGCTCGGCACCGCCCACTCGTCTGCCTCCTCCTCCTCCTCCGCGGCGTCGAGACCGGTAGCGCGGCTCACCAAGTCCTGCAGCCGGCGCATCTGGCGCGACGACATGTTTATGTCGGTGTTGGTGCCTTCGTCTGCGTACTCCGCCACGGCCGATGATCCACCACGGGTTGAAATGGGAGGGAGGGAGAAACGGAGTTGACGCACTGTGAAAAGGCGTACAGGCAGAGAAGCGACGGCAATGTATATAGAAAAGATAATAATAATGTAGATGATGACCACCGGGAATGACCGGCGATGCCTCCAACTCCTACCGCAAAAAAACAAAAAGACGAAGAAAGAGAGGGCGATTGAATACCCGCTTGTCACGCAGCCTTGTTCCGGTGTGTGTTTTGGATCTCTGCACTGCCAGCACCGTTCCGCACCGTCGCCACCATCCGCAGAAAGAGAGCAGAGAGCAGCAACAGGCAAAGAGGCCGAGGAACACAAGCGAAAAGGGGGAGGGGGGTGGCGCGATATGTAGAAGAAGGTTTTTTATTTGAGGAAAATCAAAAGCCGGTGCGGGACACACACTCACACACGCACACACGCGCTGGTTTACGCCGCTTGTTTGCTTTTGTCTCTCCTACGTCTTCTCGACTTACGCGGCTTGAATTGAACGGGTTATTCTGGCGAAGGCCATCGCGGATCCCGCGGCCGCTGCTCCGCCGCCGCCGCCGCACCGCGGCCAGCAACGTCTGCCTCACCCGCTGCACCGCCGAGTCCCAGAAAAGAAATCAAAAGGTGGGTGTTGCTTTGCATCGCGCGCTAGAAAATGTCGTACAAGTCTATTAAAACCGCTCACGCAGCATCGAGCAGGTGCTCCACCGTGCCCGCAGGTTTACGCAGAAAGAGCAAAAGAAAGCAAAATCATTTGTATGGGGGGGGGGAAGGAGGAGACAACACAACTCTTATGATCAGTGGTCGTGCGTGACGGGCCTCGCACGCAGCGAGGGCGGCCGCGCCGGCGACCCGCTTCCGTCCACGTCCCCACGTGTCGCGCTGGACGAGTACGCCGAGAGGCCGTCTTCCGTCGAGGCGGACCGCCGTACCTCACTCCACACCTTCGCTGCTGCTGTCGCCGTCTCCTTCATAGGCGGGCTCGCAGATGGTGACCGGAGCCCCTGCGACGGAGTCCAGGGAGAGACGTTGTAGACGTGCTCCGTCGCAGGGCTGTGGACTGTGGAGGCGGCGAGCTCGCGCCCTCGACGTGAAGGGTCATACGCCGGTTGCCGTTGTGAGGGAGAAGGCGAAGAAGAAAAAGAATTGCGGCGCCTTTTGCTTATCGCAGTCGGTGTTTCCGCTGCGCCGCTGTGGATCGTGGTCATACGCTGCGCGTCACGGGAGGTACTCCTCGAGCCAAGCGAAGGGAGAGGAAGGTGCGGTGGGGTGACCCTTGTGGAGTCGCGAGGCGTAGCGAAGGGTACAGCCGTGTTGCGGTGGTCCAACAGTCGCACCTCCTCCCCCGCAAAGGGAGTAGGCAAAGGGTTTCGGTTTTGGGCTTCGAGGCCCGCCGTGGCGCCAAACCAGGCTGCGGCGGGTGCAGCATCGTTCTCCGGTATCGGGATACCTCCTCGTGCGGAATGCGTTGTGGACTGCGAAGAAGGCAGAGCTGGGGCGGGAGAAGAGCCATGACGCGTCAACGCACGCAGCCGCACCAGCTCCAGCGCTACGCCCTGCACCGCCGTCACGACGTACTGTCGCAGCCGGGCGAGCTGCGCTGACGAGGCGTCCGCACAGGTCTCTGCTGCTGCTGCGGTGGAAGAAGGTGACCTAGTTCCACGCAGGGTTGGCGTCGCAGCGGCGGCGGTGGTGCTGCTGCAATGACGCGCCGCGCTCGACGGAGTACGCGCGATTCGGCGTTGCTGTTGCCGGAGCCGCGTGCGCACCATGGCTGCCACAGCCCTGTCGTCCTCCTCCACCACAATCTCCTCTATCATCGGTTCATCGAGCTCGAAGAGCTTCTTCTCCGTGGGCGACACATCCACCACCGCACCACCGCTGTAGCCGCTGCTGCTGCTGCTGGCGCGTCGCGCGTCGGTGGTCGGCGCTGGTATGGCGCCGTCGTCGTTCGTCTTCTTCTCCTGCCACGCAAACGGCGGTGCGTCCACGATGCTGGCGATCGTCCGCAACGTGGTCGATTCAAGTTCAGTGTGCAGCGCAGCCGCCGACTCCAGTGCCGCGCCGCGCTGACTTCGCACCGCCATCTCCTCCTTCAGACCTTCGATCCTGTTCTGCAAGGCGGACACGGTAGACTGCAAACGTACGCGCTCCGCCTCCCATGCGCCTTCCGCGACACGGAGTTGCGCGACGGCAGTCCGTAGACCCGACAACTCTGAGCTACGCACCCGCCCGTCGTGCTCCTCCTTCAGCTGTTGCGTGGCTTCCTGCGCGCGGAAGATCTGCAGTTGACTCAGTGTCGCCTTGTGATTGTCCTTCAGCACCGCGAGCTCGTCGGTCAGTGCCGCCTGCGCCGCCGTGCACTGGGTCACCTGCGCTGCAAGATGCGTTGACTTTCCTTGCTCCTTTTCAAGCGCCGCCTCGGCGGACTTCTTCGCTGCGGCGAGCTCCTCCAGTTCGTGCTGGGTGCTTTCCAGCGTCGCTTTCACCTCCGTCAACGCCGCCTCCGCCGCTGTACACCTCTCCGCCGTCGCTGCGCCCCTTCGCTGTGCCTCGGCCAGCTGCTCCTCCAGCTCCTGCTTCACCAGCTCTAGCGTTTCCTTCTCCGTGGTGCAGCGCAGCCGTTCCTTTTCAAGATGCAGCACCTCGCGTCGCGCGCCCTGCACGTCGTCTTCCCACTTCTTCATGGACAGCGAGCGCCACTGACACTCCGCCTGCGCCTCACTGAGTTGGGACTTGAGGTAGCGGCACGCCTGCTCAAGCTTCTGCACGATGTCGTGCCGCTGCTGTGGGGTGTAGTGGGCACTGTTGCTGTTCAATGGAGACGCGCTACCAGAAATGCGGCGCTTCCCATCCACGTCCGCAGAGGCCGTTCTAGGCGCCGTTGATGTGCTGCTGTGCGACCTCGAAGTGGCAGGCGAGGTGTTCCGCTGCTGCCTTCGACGCTGCTGCTGTCGTTTGGCGAGTTCCGTCACCTGTCGTCGAAGCTCACGAGCAACGATGTGCGTCCGTGCCACGTCGTGATGCAGCAGCCGCGAAAGGCGCTTCACCGAGAGCGTCCCTCCGTCGCCAGCCGCAGAGGCGGTTTTCGATTTCCTCGCCTTGGCGATGATCGCGGTAGCCGCTGTTGCTGCCGCTGCTGCCGTGGTCGTCGTGATGGTGCGTGCTTGCCTGGGCGTGGAAGAAGGTGTCTCGACATCGCCGTGGCCGTCGTGATCGTCATCGTCGACGTCGCTTCGGTCGCTGTCTCGGCTCGCCGCAGACACCAACGAGGTGGTCGTCGCCTCTACGTCAGAGACGGTCGAGTAGTTGCTGTCGTCTTCATACACCAAGGTGTCGTCCGGAGCCGGCGTGCGGGCCGCCGGGTGGCCACCACTGCCATGGACATCCCCAGCATCGCTGCCGTCGGTATTTCCATTTGACAGGTTGCCACGCGGTGCAGCATCCGCAGCAAGATGCTTCACTTCTTCTACGAGATCCTCTAACGACTTAAGCACCTGCGCCTGCTCACTCGCAGACCGCGACAGCGTCCGACGCGCGTCACCGACCTCATTTCTCAAGGCATCTTTCTGTCGCTCCACGAAGCTAAGTCGGTGCATTCGCTTGCGGACATCAGCTGTTTGCTTCTGCGCCAACGCACGCATGCTGGCGAGCTCTGCTGCTATCTTCTCCTTTTCCTCCTGCAAGAGGCGTACGTCGTCCGCGTGGTCGCGATTCGCAGCGGTGGCCTCCGCAAGTTGATCCTGCAGGTGTGCGATGGCGTCGTCGCGCTCGCGCAGTGCTGCCTCCATCGTTGACATGTTCTGCCCGAGCCGCAGCACGCGTTGGTGGATCTCGGCATACTCGTCTTCCGCCTTCGTGTCGCGTTGCGAAGAGCGTTGTCGCAGTGCGCTCAGCTCCTTGTCCTGCTGTTCCATCTGTCGTATCAGTTCGGTGTTTCGGTCGTCCCTCTCTTGCAGGTCGCCGCGCAGCTGACTCAGCTGGGCTTCTAAGGTGGCGTGCCGTCTCTCGTAGCGTCGACGCGTCGCCTCCCACTCGGCGGACTCGCTTTGCAGCTGCGCCCGTTGATCCTCCTGCGCGTCTCGTGCGTGGTACAGCTCCACCTCCAGCCGCTTCATGGACTCGCGCTGTGCCTGCTGCGCCTGCCGTGCGTTCTGCAGCGCTTCTTCGAAGCCGTTACGCGCCGTCGTGACCGCAGCCAACTTCTCCTGCAGCTGCGTGTTGTCGCTGCACACGCCGTTGTAGGCGGCAACGAGCGCCTCGTAACGCGTCGCCTGCGCCTCCACCTCGTCGCTCACCTGTCGCAGCACCGCTTCCTCTTCCGCATCCCGCTCCTTCTCGTAGCGGCGGAGGGCAGCGGCGATGCGCCGCTCCACCTCTGTCGTGGGGATGGCGGCGCTGCTCGTCGACGCATGAGCCTCAACTCTGGCGACGGCAACATCATCGCCACCATCACCGTCGTTTGACCTCCTGCGAAGAGCGGAAGTGCGGAAACGCCGTTCCTCTTCCTCCGTCTCGACCCTCGTGCTGTCTTCATCATTATCCCCCTCGCTGCTGTCGTCCATGAAGGAGGTGTCGGCAGCAGCCATGATAGGAGACCCCCCATCGTCCACATCCTCACAGTTCTGCGGTATCTGTTTTTGCGGCTGCTGCTGACGTGCCGCCTCCACGTCCGAGAATAAACTGCGTGACGGTGACGCAGGGGCCGCCGCGGGGGCGGCGAACGGCGTTGAAGACGATGCGCCAGGTGCCCTCGACCGGTCCTTGAGCCTCGCGTTTCGTGTTGACCTAGACGGGTGCGTACCATCCACATCGTCGTTGTCGTACGACACTGCTGACGCTGCATGTGTGTTGTGGGGCTTCGACGATGATCTCCGCGACGGCTGAGGACGTTCCTCGCGCCGCGAGACCGACGATGGTGAAGACGCCCTGGCCGCTTTGCCTTGTGGAGACAGAAAAGCCAGCGCGCTCGGTTCTTCCCTGTGCGCTGGCGTCGGCAGCGTCTTTGATGACGATGCGGCGGTGATGCCGCTGCTGCTGTTGCGTGTCTGCGTGGCGGAGGAGGAGGCGAAAGAAGTGGTGGGGGCTGCCGGTGGAACGTGCGGTACGGTGCTCGAGGACAGGGGGTGGCCCCGTGCGTTGTACCCCGGTGGAGCTCTCGTGTACGTAACCGAGAAGGGAGAAGTCGAGGAGGCCGCGGCGGCGGGTCGCTTCGCAGAGGCGGACTGAAAGCGAGCACTTGAGGTGGCGCTGCTGATGCCGTTGCCTGCGCGCCCTGGCAGTTCCGGCGTGGCCGTGTCCATCAGTGTCTCCAAGGCGGAGCGGACGACGCGCCGGCCGGAGCTGCTGCCGGCTCGCTGCGTCGCTGCTGCATGGGTGGTGCTCGCGCGGCTTGGAGTCGTGAAGGCCGACATGGGTGCTACACACCAAGAACGACTCAGACTATTAATAGCACCAACAGAATAAAAAAGAGAAAACACAAATGGTTGTGCGGATATGAAATGAAGAAAGGAATTCTATGCGCCAAGGAAGGGGCGGCGTGTCAGGAGGAGTTGGGTGTGGGGTGGTGGGGTTCTACACCGTCTATCTATGAAAACGCATATGATGCGTTACGTGTGTTTATGTGGGTTCTTTAAGCTGCCGCGGCAGCGTTCTTAATTCCTTTTGAACGACGTCAGCCGCAGAGAACACGGCAGTGCTGTTGACGGTACACCACCTGCGCGCTCTTCGCACTCGACAGGAGAGGAAGAAGACAGAAGAGAGAGAGAGGTGGATGGGGAGCTGAAGCGATAAAGCATAGCGCTCGTTGTCGAAGGGGCAGCACGGAGAACACGGGGTTGGCTGGTATTGAGACTTCCCTTTGCAACGCCAACGCCGTTGCGGGCTGAAGGACAGAACACTATAGCAAGTGCACCAACAAAAAGCACAACGTTCATGCCGATGCACGATGAAGCCCCTTCGCATCTTGGTGGGTCAGCATTTTCTCTTTCCCTTCTTTCTTCCAAGACGCAAACTGACGCGGGAGTGTATGCTTCCAGAGCAGAGATACCTAGAAACAAAAGAATACCAGGGGGCAAATACAAGTACATAGCAGGCGACCACATGTTGCCAAGCAACGCAGCAAGCGGCGCGAAAGAGAGGCGACAACGTGTCGCTCATCCCGCGACATCTCCGCCCGTCTGCTGCTTCAGCTGTGCACGCGCGAGCGCGGAGGAGGGGTGGTGGCGGCGAAGGATGTTGTTCACGTTCCGCACGTACTCCTCCTCTACGTAGGCGCGTCGCGCGTTCTCCTCGCTCATCACCGACTGCCGCTCCTCCTCCATCGCACGGCGGCTCAGCAGCCACTCCTTCTTGAACTGCGCGACGTACAGCAGCTGATCGTCTAACTCGGCCGACATCATGTCGATCACTTTCAAGCGCGTTTTGGCCTCGCGCCGCTCGCACTCCAGGCGCACCACCCGCTCTGTTTTCATGAAGTGCTGAAGCGCCACTTCCCCGACCAGTTGTTTTGCGCGTGAGGACATCGAAAGAAGAAAGAAAAAAAGTTTTTTTTGTGTGTTTATTTGTGTGTACGCGCAGAAGAACTGCAAAGAGCCGAAAAACAGGCCTTTTGTTGTTCTCCGCTGCCGTCAGTTTGTTGGAGAGATGTGGGTGCGCTGCGTCCGTTTGCTGCGACGATAGCGGTGGCGACCTGCACGGACGAGCTGAGCAGCAAAATGACAGAACTTTCCAGTAGAAACAAAAAAAAGGAAGAGCACCAGACCACAGAAGAGAGCGCGACGTAAAGCAAGAAGACTCCATTACTATTACTATTATTTTGAATAGTTGCACACGGGAGCGCAATAGCGAGGGGGGAGAACAGCATACGAGCCTTCCGCTGAGGAGCAGCGTGGGACACCGCCGTTGCTCGCCGCAGCGGTGCGCCGTTTTCGAGCAAGTTTGTGAAAGGAAGCAAATCACTTCTGACGCGGTTGTCGCAGCCGCAATCGGGTTCCTGTTGCTGCGATGGTTGCAGAAAAGCACTTGAGATAAGGGAGCGGAGAGAGGCGGGCAGTAGTAAGTCGCCGGTGTCGCGAGCACGTGCGCGCATACTCCCGTGAAAAGAAGAAGTACAACAAGAGCGACAGAGAGTCCGCCAAACATCATCAACCACCAAGGGGTGCGGTTTGTGTGCGTGTGTGCCGCGTCAGTCAACGCGCCTCTTCAATATCACGCTTCTTCTGATGCTGCTGCTGCTGCTGCTCGCGAAGTCTCCGATGGTGCCACACTCAGCAGACGCATTTCCAAAGGCACGAGACAACCCAAAACGACGTTCAGCGCAGAGGAGTACGGACGCGAGGCATTCTGGGCCGCAGAAGCAGCCGATTCCCTGCCAACCGCACCGTCAGGCACTTCATGACCGTCGTCATCGCCTCCAAACCCGTTGTCACGCGGCAGCTCTTCAGTCACCGTCTGCTGCTGCTGCTCCTCGCATTGTCGCCGACGCCGTCTGGTCATATGATCGGCACAGCCGCGATATCCAAAGAGGTTATGGCGATAGCACACCCAGTGCACCGCCAACTTTGTCGCATCCTGCAACGTGCTCACGAGTGCGCAGTACACAAGCAGCGCCAGCTGCACCGTTAAGTAGAAGCCGTTGACGAAGTACACCAGTATGCCAACAACGACGACGAAGCATGCCAGGTACACCACGCGCCCCGTCAGCAACCGCACACCGCAGCGCACCGGCGAGGCGCAGATCAGCGCCAGGCTCAACTGGAGGTAAAAGAGATACATCGTGGCGGTCGTGGATCGCAGCGTGGCGCGGGTGAAGTCCACGTCACTTTTAGGAAAGACGAAGGCAAGGGGGAGCCCCAGCGCGAAAGGGGCGCCCCCGCTCACACCGACCACCGCCATACATGCGGACTGCGCCGCGGCAACGGGGTGGCTGCAGCGACACGGTGCACCAGACCAGTACACGACATCGCCGCTCTCGCACGCCTGAAAGAGAAGACACGTTACGCTGAGGAAAACCAAGAAGGGAAGGTAGAGTTTGCTGGGCGACAGCAGGGAGTCGCAGCGGCGCTGGCCGGCAATGTAATCGCACTTCGCCGGCCCAATCAACGCGGCGAGGCCGATGAACATCGCCGTCTGCAACGTGACGGTGAAGGCGTAGAAGAAGAGTCGGTGCACGATAGCGAAGATCGCGCGACTGCCGACAATCAAGTCGCACACGGCGGTCAGGCGGGTGCAGGGGAGAGCGATGTCAGCTCCCCACACCGCCCCCTGCGCTGTCAAGGGCGGACCTCTATCGGGCGTGACAAGCGCCACGCCGACATCCGCCACCTGCGCCGCCGCTGCGTCGTTGAGACCGTCGCCCAGCAAGCCGACACGCCGCCCAGACTGCTGCAGGAGACGCACCAGCGACAGTTTATGCTGCGGCTGCATCTCCGCATACACGTGACAAGCCGCGAGCGCCCTCCTCTCGGCCGCACCCACATCGTCCACCGCCATCAGCAAACTCGAGGTGGCGGAGATCGAGGTGGAAGCCGCCACCGCAGAAGTGCTCAGCGCCTGCCACGGCTCGAGGGCCGGCACGTCGCCACCCGTCATCACACGCAGCGAAGACCCGGTGGGCAGGAGGACGGCGGCGGCGACCGTCTCAACCACCGCCTTCGTGTCACCGGACGCGATGGTGAACGACACGCCGGCCCCTGCACACCTCCGCGCCAACTCCGCGGCGTCGTCGCGCAGTGCGTCGTGGAAGGTGACGAGGCCGGCGAGCTGCCACGGCCCGTCTTCCTTCCCGACCGCAACGGCGCGCGTGCGAAGGCCGCGGTAGCCCCACGTCGTCGCAAGCCGCTGCGCCTCTGCACGGTCGCGAACAAGTTCCGCGTCGGGGCCGGAGGCGGCGGCACCACCGTCGTTGGGATTCGTGTCCTTCGTGCCCAGCAACGCGAGCACCGCATTCACCGTCCCCTCCGTCACCCGCAGCACTGTGCCGTCGACGTGGCGAAGAACAGCGGAGGTGCGACGCTCGCCGTCGTGCTCGACGTAGGCGAGTCGAACATACTGGTCGCACGCGTCGAGGTCAGCGCACCGCAGCACCGCTCGCCGCATCGGGTGCAGACTCGGCTCGTGCCACCGCGTCGCCAGCGCCATCAGCTGCACGAGAGCGTCACGGGAGGGGTAGAGCGGGGAGAAGGAGCGGAAGGTGGCCGCCACGGCGTACACACCGGTGGTGAGGGTGCCGCTCTTGTCTGCCACCAACACGTCGACGGAGGCCAAGGAGAGCAGGGCACCAAGGCGGAGGACGATGGCGTGTGTGCGCTGCATCGCCACCGCGGCGCCGCGCGTGACGGCCAGCAAGACCGCCACGTCGAGATGCGTTGGGAGGCACACCCACGCGTAGAGCATCATCTCGTGCGCTACCCGTGCGGCCGACCACCGGAAGCGCCCACGGCACAGCCCGTACAAGACGAGCTCCACAGTGACCACGACGACGAGGATGGCGAAGCTGGTTAGGAGGTAGCTGCGCTGCACCAGCGGCCGGGTGAGGCCAAGGGACAGGTGCTGCAGAAGCTTCACGGTCTGTCCGACAAAGGTGTCCACGTTGGTGTAGCGCACCACCGCAGTGCCAGCGCCGTCAACCACGACCGCCCCTGCTTTAAGGAGGTACCCCGCCTCCGCCGTCACCACCTCGCTGCTCCCCGTTAGCTGCGACAGGTCGAGGAGCAGAGAGCCGTCGAGGAGAGCGCAGTCCGCGTGCACCACGCAGCCGTGGACGAGCCGCACCAAATCGCCTGGCACCAACTGCGCGGAGCCGACGAGCGCCCACGTTCCCTCGCGGTAGGCCACCGCACTGCTACGCGAAAAGCAACCTTGCAGGGCGGTGGCCCCGCGCCGGCTCGTGCACGCGCTCCACACGAGCACCACCACGAGAAGACTCAGCAGGTACAGCAGAGCCAACACCGCAGCAAGATCCACGTACACAATGAGGTAGAAGACCAGGCCGCCCGCTACGAGCAGCGTCGTCGGAGACACAACGGCGCAGCGCGCAAATCCGTAGAAGCCGACCGGGGAAGCCTCGATGCCGTTCCTGCCAAAGCACTGGCGGGCCGTGTGAAGGGCGGCCGAGTTGAGAGCCACGGGTGCCGACATCGTCGCACACACGCGAAGCGAGAGTTGAGCGAGGGGGAAAACCCCTGGGGCTTTTGTGTTTGTCGGTGCTTTGTTTGGTGGGGCGGCAGCGGCGAAGCCCATCAAGACGTGATGAAGCGACGGGGCAGAAGAATTGCACGAGTAGAGGGATGCTGCGAGGAACGGAGGGCGCCACCCACCGCCGTGAGAACGGCGAGTCACGAAAGAAGAAGAATGATAAAAAGGGAAATATAATTAAAAAGACAGCAGAAGGACGAAAGCAGCGGAAATGCGTTTCCTTGGTGTGGAAGCGTAAGGAAGGTTGTGGTGTGGAAAGTTCTGTCTGGTCCCCGTGACGCGTGCGCGCATCACCTACGCGGAGTTACTCGACACCGACGCTTCAGTGCTGCAAAAGAGAAAAGAAAAAGAAGAAGCAAAATTCATACACGGGACCAACCGCAAGTATCATTGAACCAGACATGAAGGAGAAGGGAGGGGAGATATCAAGGCCGTAGTGCGAAGGCAGAGGCGTGCAGATGCATCTTTGAGCCATCCACTCAACAATCTAAAGGGAAAGGGGAAAATAGAGAAAGCAGCGCGTGTTGCTTGTGAGGTGCACCAAGGCTACTGCTGCTGAGGGCACGACAACGGCGTCCCTTCACCAGACTAAGAGAAAAGACCGTACTTTCATTTGCAGGACTCCAACGAGTGTTGCATGACGGAGCAACAAGAGAAAAGCTGCGCGCAGTCTCTTCCTCTTGCTGCACGAAATACGCATCAACAAAGGCCAGGTGCCCTTCAACGTCCGTTCACCGTTTCCGGAGCAAACAACGATTACCGTTTTCCTTCCCGTGTGTGACTCAAACCGCCACAGGGGAAGACCATTAATACACGCTCACCGGTACGGCTGAACACCGAAGGTAGTCCACGCACCCGCGGAGAAAGTCGAAGAGCTTTCTAAGGAAAACAAAAAAATGGAAAAGAATCGAGTGAGGGCGGGCAAACGCACACCAGGAAACAAATGAGCCGGTTGCACCCACACACCGATGCGATGTCTCTTCTCTAGCTGATCTAAAAAAACAAAGGAAAGAAAGAAGAATACATTGGAAAACAAACGGAACAATCTTACCAGCAACGTACGACACGCAGATGATAAGACGAGATGAAACAGAATAGGCGTTGTTGCTTCCCACAGCGGAGTCTCTCTCCTCTTATCTCTCTCTCTCTCTCTCTGCGTGAAGCACCCCTTTCATCCTCGCCAACAAACAAGCCACCAACGAACAACGACATTTGCACATACACGTAAAGGGGGAGTAAGCGAAGAAGCACCATGTTGCCTCCGCGGTGTTGGTGAGCTCCGGCCACGCCAGCCTATTTATTCCTCTCGCGGGCACAAGCCGGCCTTTCGAAACAGGCGTGGTTCTTCCTCCTCGTCCTCCTCCCTATCCACCCCGGACGGCGTGCGCGCCGTGGCGATGCTGCCAACGGTGCCGGACCGCACGATGCCGCGACGCCCGCCCGCAGCGCCGCTGTTCTCCTTTCCTAAACTAGCCTTTGTCGCCTTCACGCAACAGGAAGGAGAAATGCTGCCCTCGTTCCTTTCGTAGCTGCCGCCGCCGCTATTGTGGAGCCCTTCCTCGCGTGCCTCGCGGTCGCGCCGCCGCTTCTCTGCGACCGCCGCCAACGCGGTGGTGAAGTCGAGGCGGCGCCGCGAGCCAGCGCCAGTCGGTGCCGGCGAGGCAGAGGACGGCGAGTGGCGCTCCTTCCTCTCCAGCCACGACCCGCTGTCGCTTACATCGTTTTCTCTACTGGCGGCACCGGCGCTGTTCGTGCCGCGTGTGCGCAGCGTCGCCGCGGAATCGGCGAGTCGTCGTGGCCCACGCGTGATGCCGCCGGCCGACGTACTCCGCACTTTTTCATCGCCGTTGTCGTCGTCTTTGGCTGCGCCGTCGCCGCTGCTGCCGCTTCCGTCTTCGCCGTCGCAGCGGCAATCCGAGTTGCCTTCGTCGATGCGATGCATGCGGTACGGCTGCCGCTGCCGCACCACGGAGGACGCGGCCGACGCGGCGGCAGCTGAAGAGGCGGACGAAGTCGCCGGCAAAGGACCGGAGGCATCCCCGCTGCGGGAGGACAGCGGCAACGGCGGCGCCGCCACCACCTCCGACGCCTTCACCGCTTTCGAAAGAAAAGAAGAAGACGCAGAGGCGGTGGCCGACGTTGGCGTAGCTGCTCGCCGCGCCACCGTCACGGCGTTACTTGTCAGCGCAGGAGTCGTCGCATCCGCAGCTGAAATGACCGGTCGGCATTGCCCGCCACGAGAGAGACGTGCCTGCGTTGACGTTGACAGCGGATTCGTGCTCTCCTCCCCCGCTCCGTTTTGGGGGCCATCGGGATCGCCCCACGATGATTCCCGGTGCAGCGTGCGGTCACCGCCGTCGTTGAGGACGTCGTCCTTAGCGAAAGATCGGTCCTCCTCGCCCTCCTCTTCGATGGACGAGGGAGAGGAGGAAGACGACGAAGAGGAGTCGCTGCTGGCGTGGCTGCCCACCTTGTCCTCCTCGTCGATGTCTTCCTCATCGCCCTCCTCGTCCCGCTGCGCTCGACGCGGTCCGCGGCTGTACGCGAAGACGTTGTCGCGATTGTCCATGGTGCGAATGAGCATCTGCCGCAGGTTCAAGATGGACTGCTGCTGCTCTTCGATCTGCTCAATCAGCCGATCCGTCTCCGCCATCATGCGACGGCGCTCCTCCCGCACGGTCGCCTCCATCTCCCGCTTCTCGCGACGCAGCTGCTCCAGCTGGTTCTCCAAGTCACACTTTGCGTCATAGAGGAGGTCGATTTGCCGTCCCTGCCGCAGCAGGTCACTGAACAATGCCGTGCTTTTCGAGTACGCCGCCTTCAGCAGCGAGTCCAGCTGGGCGACGTGCAGCTGGTCCTGATCCCCGCGCAAGCTGGTCAGGTCCTTCACGAGGCTCTCCATCCCGGCCAGCTTCATTTCGTGCCGCTCCACCTGACGTTCGTACTTGCGATCTTGCTCGCGGATCAGCGCCTCGTAGTGCGACTTGGTGCTCCGCTCCGTCCTGGCCTCCTCGAGCGCCTTGTTCTGCATGTCCATCACCCGCGAACGACTCTCCGAGAACTCGCGCTTCAGCTGCCGGATAAAGCGCTTGCTCTCCTCGTTCCGCGTAGACAGGGCGACCACCTCGATGATCTTCTCTTGCAGCGTCTGGTAGGTGTCCGCCTGCTTCTCGGCCATCTCTTCGTACAGCGCGCGCTGGTGCTCGTACATCTTCTCGAAGCGGTTGCGCTCCTTCTGCAGGGTCTCGTAGTCCGACAGCGGCACCGTCGGCTCGGCCGCGGACGGGCTGCGATCATGCGTGCTGTGCCGCGGAGTGCTACGCGTCAACACTGAGTTGTGCGAGTCGGCGCGGTGTTGCTTGCCGCTGCCGAGCTGCGGGTTGCTCGAGCGCACCTGCTTCGGCGTCGGCGATTTGCTGGTGGGGCCCGTTGAGAAGTTCAGCTTCCCGTTGGAGGTGTTTGTCACGTCGTGCAGGGCGGAGCGCTGACAACTGGGACGGCCCTTGCTGCTGCTGCTACTGCTGCTGTTTTCGCCGCTGCTCTTGCGGTGGGCTGAGGAGAGCGAGCCCAGGTGACTCGCGTCGTACTCCGTCATGTCGACGCGTGCTCCCTGACTAGCTGGCATGCGCTGCGGTGTGAGGAGCGCCAAGGCAGACGGCGAGGCGTCGATGCACTGCGCCGTCATCCGGTCCACCGTGTCCTCAAAAAAGATGGCTGCGTCGTCGGTCGACGCGCCGAGGCGACGTCGCACGGGCGTCACATCAACGTCGCTGGCTGCACCGTCGGCCATCAGCATCGCTGCTCCACCGCTGCTGCTGCTGTTGCCAGAGGACATCTATTCACAGCAATCAGGCTGTGGAAGTGAAGAGCTAAATAAATAAATATATATATATAACAAGAGTTGATGAGGCAATGCGTGCCGCCTGTGGAGCAGCTGGAAGAAAAAGCTTGCCTCTCGACGGAGCCTCAAATGCAGACACACAAGAATTAGACCGATACAGCTGTGTTGTGTATTGTTTTGCAAAACACAACAACACACACGTCGCTAAGATGCGCTTGAGGCAAATCTAGAAAGAAGAGAAAAACAATATAGTGGTGTATCTAAGGAGTGGGTGGTCTAGTGTAAAGAAACGAAGACGGCACGGTACGGCGCGGCGGCGCAGGCGTGTAGCTGCGTACAACCTTTGAAAAGAGAAAAAAAAAGAGGCGAGAAAGCTGGCAAACTGGTGAGGGCTACAACGTGACACCAATTGAAACAACCAAGCAGAGTAGACGACGACACAACGCGTTTGTTGGCCAACAAAAGAAAGCACCAGGAGTAGAAGAGAGAAGGGCTGAATGAAGCCGGAAGAGAGAGAGAGAGAGAGCGCATCAAAGCGAATTCGGCGAGAAAACAGTGTGGTTGCTGAGAAGCATGGCGACAATGTGACGTTCATCATGCGGAGCACAGCGGCCACTGCGCCACAGAAAACATGGTGCACTCAAACTTCGTGTTCCACCACACCTCCTGATCCCAACGCCTTCTGTAACAAATCATGTCCTCTCTTTGAAGGCGGTACGCAGAAGACACGCAATTCAGAGAGTACAAGCAACTGCTTTTTTGGCTGTTCATGAAACGTTGATGAAGCGCGCGGCACGGAAAATCAAACAGAGGAAGAAGTAGTTTAAGCGCTCACACGACTGGCGTACAACGCCACGCTCAACAACAACAGAAAAGAGAAAGATGCGGACGCGGTGCGGCAGCGGCACCGCAAACACGCTGCGACGACCATCAGGTCCAGATAAGCCCAAAGAAACACGCAACTACCGCCCGGTATCAAAACACCAGCGTGCTTCTTTGCGTGTGCGTGTGTGTGTCTTCAACGACACCGATAATGGCAATTTTCCTTTTACCAGTTCGTCCACGAGGGGTCCTTCTCGTACTCGGACATGTAATGCAGCACCTTCTCCGTGATCTCCCGCTCATCGTAGCGGTTGCCGAAGAAGTCCACAAAGCGACCCTGCGGATCAAACAGGAAGATGGCAATGCTGTGGTCAATGAGGTAGTCGTCCGTCTGTGCGTCTTCCTCGGTGGGGACGGAGTAGTACACGCGGTAGGAGCGGCAGGCGTCGTTGACCTGCTTCGGCGTCCCCACCAGGCCGATGAACTCGCGGTGGAAGACGGAAAGGTACTCCTCAATCGCCTCCAGCGAATCGCGGCGGGGGTCACAGGACACAAAGAGCGGCGAAATGCGCTCGTTTGGCTTCGCGGCGTGCACCGCGTCCACCACGTGAGACATGCGGTTCAGCTCCACCGGGCAAATCTCCGGACAGTGCGTGAAGCCGAAGTAGAAGAAGGCCCACGAGCCGAGGAAATCGGCCTGCGACACCGGCTCGCCCTTCGTGTTCACCAGCACAAACGGACCACCGAGCGCGGGACGCCCACGCGTCTCGACGCTCACCCGCGCGCTGCCTTCGTCGCCGAAGTAGCGCCGCTTTGCCTGCCGGCTGCCGTACCACAGAGTGGCGACGCACAGCAGCAGGAAGCCGCCCACCGCCGTGTACTTCTTCAGGGCCTGGCGGTCCTTCTCTAACTCAGCCGCCTCTGTCGCCTCGGAGTTGTTCGGGTTGGCGGCGCCTTGCTCACGAAAGCCGCGGTGACCGCACACCAGTGAGGTGACCCCGGTGCCGTTGAGAACGGTGGGCGCTGCGAGGAGAGAGGCGGGTGCGCGCCGCAGCGTCGTCCATGCGCGGGTGCGCGAGGCGAGTGAGGAGACGAGGGGCGCGCCCGGTATGGCGCGAAGGTAAAGCAGTGTTCGCTGCATGGCCACAGGAGGCACACCAGCACAGGTTTGTGACGACTGACGAGTACAATTATTTGCTCCTGTGTAGTGAAAGCAGAAAAGGGAAAGTAAAACAACAAAATCAGCAGTGGTTGAGACACCTCGCGGCGACAGACGCGACACGACACATGAAAGCGATGCGCAGCATCAAAAATGGAGCCCGCGCTGTGTGCGAAGACAGTTTAGAAAAGTACATAGACATATAGTTATGTGGTCAGCTGAACTCTTTCTTCCTGAAAAGAACTTCGCCGACTGCACCCGCTGAACGCATCCGCTGCTCGTTTCTTCTATTGCCGTCACCTTTCTTTTTGGTCTCTCAACGTACGTGAGGTGGCGGAGAACAACGATAAAGAATTCACACAGGTGATATAAATATATATATAGAGAGAGAGGAATTGAAAAACGCAAACGAAGCGAACAGAGCTAAAACAAAAGTCACACCGTTGCTGAAACAACAATGCGTGCTTTGCACAGGAGAAAAAAAAATATTGTGTTTTGCAATGCGCTGCAGCTGCTGAGTATCAGCTCCCACAGGTCATGCGCGGCGCCCCACTGCAACGCCGTTCAATCCAGGTCGATTTCCAACTTCGCCGGCTCGTCCCGTGTGATGGGCGTCGACGACCGCGAGTTCACCAAATCATCTCCGCCAGACGCTGTAGTGGTCACCGTAGGCGTCGGCGCGGGCATCGTCGCTTTCGACTGCGTTGTGTCACGCACACCGCGCCGCGCCTTCGCCTTCGCTTCCATCACCACCGGTGCGTCATCGATGCACAGCGTCTCCTCCGTCGTCGTGGCGGACGACGGGGCGGCGATGGCCTGCAGCCGTCCGTGTCGGTTGCGCACGAGTGTCTTTGGCCGACGGGCGATGCCTTGCTCGGTGAGCTTCTGCAGCTGCTTCGCCTCCAGCGCTTGCTGCTGCATCTCCAGCACCCGCTGTGCTCGCTCCGCCGCCGTCAATTCCGGCCCCTTTGGTGCGGTGTGGTAGTACTCCTCCTCCTCCTGGTCCTCCTCTGTTTTCGCTGCCTTGTCAGCAGCATCAACGCCATTGCCCTTCTCCTTTTCTTCTACTGGCTCCTCCGCCTCTGGTGCCGCCGGTGGTGTAACAGAGGCCGTCTTCGCAGGAAGCCCCGGCGCATTCTCTGACATGACGCTGTTGCTGCTCACCTCCTTCGACGGCGTCGACTCGCTGTTCGCGTTGCTGCGTGACCGTCGCAGGTGCGAGGAGAAGGGATGGCCCCCAGCGCTGCTGCGCCGGCCGAGAGGGGACCGGCTGCCGCCGCCTGTCATGGAGCCGGACAGCGGGGCAGACGGCGGCCGCGGCGTACCACAAACGTCGTCGTCGTCGTCGTGTGTGTGAAGAGGATGCGCTGCGGCGTCCTGCGACTCCCACGGGTCGCGCGGGATGCCCTGCTCCGGCGGGACTTCCTGCGTCGGCGGCTTTCGCGATGCCACCTTCAGGTGCTGCCCTGGGGCTAGGTACTGCGGCTTGGGGCGCCGCCTGGCGACAACTGGCGGTGTCGCCGCGGTCGGCTTCGGTTGTGCGGACATGGCGGCACAGAAAGGATGGCGCGGTGTGTGAAACTCCTACCGTGAATGCCCTGCATACACCGAGACACGGACAAGAGGAAAAAGAAATGCTTTCCTTCACTGAGTAGGCGACATACATGATTATTTCATAGTGCGTGAAAAATAATTCAAAAGCCCCGAGGAGCGAGCAGGTGATGAGGAACGGGAGTCAGAATAATAGTCGCGATCCAGCGGAGAAGCGCGGTCCACATTAACTTCGCACACCGACGGAATCACAGGCCGATACACCCCACGTCCATGAAAAGAAAAAGAAAAACCGAAAAAACACGCCGGTGTCGCAGAAGTGCACCCGCACCAGCACACATTGCTCGACGGCCTCGCCATGTCCTGTTCCAGTTCTTTTCCTTTTCTTCTCTCTTCGAAGTGCAAGTGAAGCACAACGACACTGCACAATAGAGGAGGACAGCCATCTGTGAAAAGGGAAAAGCACGATCAAACCCACAACCAGAGCAGCGCAGGCATCAGTAGCAGCAGACAAAAAAAAAGGGACTTTTGCAGTATTGTCACCTTCGTTAACTCCCTCAAGATCCTTCATAGCGGCGGCTGTGCAGTAACTTGCGTGCCTGTGCGACCATCTCCGGTGTCACCTCTACCTTTGCCAGACGCTCGCTGCGCTCCGCGCGCGTCTCGTCGGACACGATCTTGTTGTCCGCGTTCACCATCAACCCACTCGCCGCGTCCCGGTACGAGTACGCCGTCACGCCGTCGTACACACCACTGGGGGCGCCCGGCACGTATGCCGGCTTAAACTCGCGCTGGTAAAACTTCTGCCGGTTCACCTCGATGTTCTCTAAAATTTCGTTCGCCTGATTCGACTGTTGACGGCCGATGATGAAGCAGGCGGCGCCGCACCCGATGGCCAGGGTGCCGCGCCACTCGAGCCACACCGTGCGCAGCAGCCCGCGTTCACCGTAGCGGGAGAGTACCTCTGGATTTTCAATGCCGAGCCACCACGCCTTGATGCGGGTAAAGAGGCTGACGTGGTGCACCAACCGCGGGTGCGCGAACTTCGGCGGCATTTCGTTATTTGCTTTCCCTCCTATCTTCGAGTATTTCTGCTATATCAGCAAACTGGATTAAAAGCTCGTTTCGTCCACTGTGAAGACGCGCCATCATGAGAAAGTTGAGGCGGGTTTGTGGGGTTGAACGAAAAAGAAGAGGAAGAGTGGGAAGGGAAAAGACCGAGAGAGTGCGCTTTGGAAAAAAAATAATTATGGAGAAACCCCAACGGTGAAAAGGAGCTCCTCTTCGCTTTCCCTGTCGAAGTCCAGGGCCGGCGATTGTGCTTCCAGCAGCATCAACACAGCACCACGCAAAACACCCCCGTGGCTCTAACGCAGCCGGAATCGGCACGCGCACAAGCCTCCGCTTTTACCGCTTGATGTTCAAGGCAACGTTTCTTCCAAACCGTACTGCACGGGTGGGCCGAAAGACTCCTCCTCCACCCATTCGAGGGGAAAAGACCTCTGTTGGTGACGAAACAACGATTCCGTCGGCGAAGGTGAGAACAGAAATATACTAAATAAGAACACAAAAACAAATAAAAATGAGAGGACAAAAATTAATTTGTCAAAAAAAACGCGTAAATGTAATACGACCGATGACATCAAGAGGAGGGAGAGAAAAAGAGATGCGAACGTATGAATATAAATATAAATATAAATATATATAAATATATATATAGATATATAGATATGAAACGGTGGTGAAGTCTTCGTGTCGGCTTCCCTCAACGGCACTGATAAAACAGAAACGGAAATAGTAGAAATAAATAAAACAAAAACAGCAAGACGTTTGGAAGGGAAGAAGAAAAAACAGTAAAAGTTCCGTCGGATTTTTTCTTCCTTTTGAGCACAAATGTGAGGAACAAAAAAAAACTGCGCGAACGAATTAGCCAGATCTTCTGCGAGTGTTCTTTTCCTTCTGCTATCCTTCTTCCTTCTTTCGTTGGTTTCCTCTTCATGGATAAGCACACTCTTCCATCCCACGCTTCCCACTTCAACTGATGGATCGAAGCGCACTGGTTCGCACAAAAGAGCGCTGCTGACTCTGTCCATCGACCTATTGCCCTCACACGTCATTTTTCTTTTTAATACTACCTCAGGAAGGGAATAACACGTTAGAGCGTCTCTTTGTGCATTTCCTCCCCTCCTTTCTTTCGCCTTCTGCCATTACCATACCTCTCCACCAAAATCCTGCAATTCGCATGCGGCGCATCGATATCTCCTGCGCGTCAAGAGTATTTTTTCCTTACTTTTCCTTTTACGGTACCGCTTCGCTTACCAGCACGCGAACGTCTTGAGGTGGGGGGGGGGGGGGATCGAACGGCTAAACAACAATAGTAAAGAAAAACAATACAGGTATAATTGCGCTCGTTATTCGCGTCTACAATTTCTTTCCTCCGTCTTTCCTAAAGCATCTTGACCAGCTCCACATCCACGACAACAGAAGAGAGAGAGAGAGAAGAACGAAGAAACAGCAGCCGCGTAACGGCGTCTTGGGGTTGCGTCGCGCTCCGGTGAAGAGCACGCACGTCACCTCAATCAAACGAACACGTCCGCTGCAGTGACTCGTACCGTTGCCTTCACCATGTTGAGCGTGGCATGGCTTTGTGAATCAGATCAAGTCCGAAGCTGATCATAACACCTCAAAGCTTGCTCTGCGTCTGCTTCGCCTTCTCCTGGTCATCGCGCTCCTTAAAGGCCATGCACAAGTCCACTTCCTGCCGGCTGCCGAGGTAGACGGGGGTGCGCTGGTGCAGGCGCGTCACGCTCACGTCCAGGACGCGCCCGTTGGCCCCCATCGCCTTGCCACCCGCCTGCTCCACCAAGAACGACATCGGCGCCGCCTCATACAAATAGCGGAGCTTGCCCTCCACCTTGTTCGCGTCCTTCGGGTAGCAGAAAATGCCGCCGTAGAGCAACGTGCGGTGGACATCCGCCACCATCGACCCGATGTAGCGCGCCGAGTAGAGCGTTGTCTTGTTCATCTTGAGGTACATGATGTAGTCCTGGAACCACTTATCCCACTTTCCGAAGTTGCCCTCGTTGACGCTGTAGATGCTGCGCTTCTTCGGGATGCTGATGTGGGGGTGCGTGAGAATGAACTCGCCTATGTTGGGGTCCAGCGTGAAGCCGTCCACGCCGCGGCCCGTTGTCATGACGAGGTTCGTCGCACTGCCGTACATGGCGTAGCCGGCGGAAACCATGTCGGTGCCTTTCAGCATCTTAATCACGCGGTTCGCGTCCTCGACCGTCTTGATCTGCGCACCCTCGGGCAGCCGCCACACGCCCCAGATCGACCCGACCGACACGTTGGCGTCGATGTTGCTGCTGCCGTCGAGGGGGTCGAAGAAGATCATGTAGTCGCCGCAGTGGCTGGGGTCGGCCAGAATCATCTGCTCCTCCTCCTCGCTGCCGAGCACGCAGACGCTGGTCGAGCTGAGGAGGTAGGCCTTAAATGCGGCATTCGAGATGACGTCGAGCTTCGCCTGGTGGTCGCCGGTGGCGTTGGAGGTGTTGCCCGCGATGTAGCCGAGAATGCCCTTCATACCGGCACGACGGATGTTCTTCTCGATCAGCTTCACGGCAGTCTGAATGGCCATCATCAAGAGCGTGAACTCGCCACGGCTGTTCTTTGGCTGGCTCTTGATGATGTACTGCGTCATCGTGACGGGAGTGTGGTGACGGCGGCCTTCCATTTCTGCTGATTGGGGATTCTTTTTCTTAGTAATGTCTGTTCAGTGTGTGTTCGTTTTAATAAAGAATGTATTTTTGGTGTGGTTGTTTTAGTTTGATAATTAACACGAGTGTGTGTGTGTGTGTGCGAGTGAAGGACGGCGTGAGGAAAAACGAGTAGCAAATTTCCTTCGCGGCTGTCCGACGTTGACGCAGCACGATTGTCGAAGTAAGTGGAATTAGAAAATGGTAAAGAGATGAACGAGAACGGGCTTTTGCGTTTGCGTGTTTCTTTGATTTGTGTACGATTTCTGATGATGTTGCGTAAATGCGTGAATGAGAGAGCGAGAGAGATAAAAACGGTAAAGAGGAAAAAAAGAATATTAAACAGTAAATAACGCGAATGCACGTGCCGAACAGAAGCCGAGGGGCCAAGCTGTGGGCGATGTAACCCCCACAAATAACGCGAATCAGTCCCGCACACAAGTTGCGTGCCCGTGTCAACACCACAAACGTACGCACGGAGAGACAAAACAAAACGAAAGAAAAACCAACGAAGAGGAAGGCGGAGAGCAAAAACAGTTCGAATTACTCGAGAGTCCGTAAAGCGCTGCAGGACAACAACCACAAAGCGAACCGCACGCACAGACACAGAATCCAAGCGTAGGAGGCCCCTCCTACACACGAGTCCGCATCGCTGCAGAACCGCACACGGTAGCTGGCACGCGTGCCCATACGCTGCCAAGCAAAACAAACCTTCACGACTCAAGTGGACGAGATGTCGTTGCTATGATTGCCCGAGTGCTTTTTTTTTTTTAATTTCAAAGAATACAGGAGAATGAACTTCAGCAGAACAACAATGATCACCACAACGATGCGGCGAGTGATTCGGAGGAGGAACTCCGACTACAAGGGAAAAAGCGTTTTTTTAAAAAGAAAGTCATTTGTCATTTAATAACGCGGCTCCTCTACGCCGCCTCTCTCCTGCGGGCGAAGACCGATTTGATGTGAAGTACCGCGTGTGAGTCCCAGTCCTCCTGTGTGGTGTGCACCTCCGCGAAGCCCTGACGCTCCAGCAGCTGCTCCACCTTGCGCACCCGATCCTCTACGTCGTGCACCTCCACCGCAATCTGTTCCACTCGCCGCCACTCCGCGTCCGTCACGCCCCTCAGCACCTCCCACTCCGCCCCCTCCACGTCCACCTTCACCAGAGCGATAGGGCCGCGCAGAACACGTCGACGCATCGCCTCGTCCGGCATGCGGGCGGCTGCACGAGCGAGCAGCTGCGCCAGCGGCACACACGCGCACCGCACCGTCGATTTCTGCAAAGGCCCGAGCAGGAGAAAACCCACAAACAGAACAAGAAAAGGCGAGAGAGCCGTCAGCACGAGCCACCGCAACACCGGCACACGCAGCAGCGAGCTGATTCGCAGGAACGGCGTCGCGGGCAGGCTCAGCGCACGGACGTTGTCGCGGAGAACGACGGAGAGCTGCCGACACACCGACGTGTCCTTCCACAGGCGTGTGATGTCCGCTTCAAACATCGATGCTCCGGCCGTGATGCGGGGGTCAACCACGAAGGCTACGTCGGACTGCGCAGACGCGGCGACACCGACCGGCTCAACCAAGACCCGCTGCCCGTACCGTGCGGTGTTCGACTCAGCCAACGCACGGAGATAGGGAATGGGCTCCGCGGCGACCACGAGCGCGTCGGGGTTGCGTTCCATCACGTACATGCTGAAAAGGCCGATGTTACAGCCGATGTCAAGAATGAGAGGACTGCCGGTGGCGGGGACGTGGATGCCGTGCTGCATGTATACCTCCGTCGCGAAGATCTCTCGTGCCACCACGGCGGTGCCCAAGTCCCCACCAAGCGCTTGGAAGCAAATTTTCTTGCTGTGTCCTGCGGCATCGGTGTACAGCGCGGAGTGCGGCACGGCCTGGCCTGTGTGCCACACGAAGCGATGAAGGAACACACACAGCACGCCATAGAGCACGGCGCAGGTGGCAACGATGATGGCAAGCATCACAATAGGAGCATACGGTTTTTCCTCCCCTTTCCTGCGCGCTCAGCGTCGCGGCCCTTTTTGCCTCTTATAAATTTATTTGTGAAATGATGTGGCAAAACGGCAGCGCTGCGTGTAAAACCAATAAGGATTGCACAGCGAAAAGAAAGAGGGGGTGGAAGCAGGACGTAGACGAGGAGGAGCGCCATCAGGCACAAACACTTTCGTTTTTTTGTTTTGCTTCGAATTGTATCGAGCGCGAAGATGCCGGGTACAGGCGCAGCTGATCCAACAAAACTCCGTCCCAACGTCTCCATCTTCTCCGCCTTTTCCCGCGGAATGAGTGCGACGCGGCTCGAAGTCGCAGGAAGAGAGACACGAATAGAGCGGACGTCTGCAGACGTCAATCTGCAGGCTTGCGGGGACGACGCCTGACAACGCTGTCGGTTGCATCTCGGAATGCACCTACATCAGCTTAAAAAAAAAAAATGGGGTCCTGAATTGATCTGTAAATGTATACGTTTATCATAGTTAGAGTGTAACACCACGCAGAACGAATAGGGGTGTGGAAAGGAGGACACAGTACACAGCTGTTGTGCCTACGCTGCCAAAGACTGCCGTCTCTTCTCTTCATATTTTTCTTGGGGAGCGAGAAACAACGAAGTAATCGAGGACTTACAAAGACCACAGCACGATTTTCGAATGACTTAAACTTCCGCTTTGAGTGCTCTTCCCCTGCGCTTTTCCTCTTCTTGTCCCTCCACGTCGCGCCGGACGAGGTGGCACCCTTCCTGTGGATCGCGCGGTGATCGCCAGTGCGCACCTCGAGGGCCCGCGGGTGGCGGAGAAGAGAAGGACCGTGAAGGGCTGAAAAAGAAAAAATGGGGAGGAGGGAGGTGGGCAGCGGGTGTCCCGCGAGGGCAAGAGGGATGGAAAGGTACTGAAGGCGCCGACGGCGAACACGGAGAGCGAAATACGGCCCGCATGCCGACAGGGAAACAACGGCGACAGCCACGCAACGCAACAACGTAATGGATGGAGAGAGGGGAACACACACACACACACACACAGAGGAGAAGATAGAAAATGGGAAAATCATGCGCGGGTGTGAACCGAGCGGTTTTACGTTCCGTTTTGCCCCGCCACAACTCCGCGCGCGCAGAGAGGGAGAAGAAAAGTTTTACACGCGGGCGTGCACCGCAGAAACAAAGCAAAGACATTCACACACACACACACACACACACGCACACGCACAGAGAACGCCGAAGTCGGCAACGTCACCGGCTCGACGGAGAAAAAGGAGCTCTACAAAAAGGGAGGCCATCACGACCACACATGCCAGTAAACAGGCAGCAACGGGAAAAGGAAACTAGCAATACAAGAAGAGAACCGAACACATCACCGAACAACTCGCTGACAGCACAGGCGACGCGCAGGGGAGGGTGGGGGATATAAAATCTACTCGCATTAAGAAGAGCACAAATAAAATGAAGCCAGGTGAGAATGGATACGTTGAAAGACCGGTGCGACAGCGTCGTCAGACCCTTCTTCACTTTCGGGTTCTCCTGACTTCCCGCTCTCACCGTCAGCAAAAAACAGAAACAACAGAAGACCGTCTTCTGTTCGTCGCTGCGAATGCGCTGGAAGAAGCGGGACACGGATTCAGCACGCGACGAAGAACACCAAAGGCAGCCGAAAGCGAAGAGAGGAGAATCCCCGCAGGAGAGGGAGTGCAGTAGTTGGAGGGGGAGGGGGGAGAAAGGAAGGAAAAAAAGAAGAGGTGGAGGGACGTCGTCCCCCCCCCCCCACCAAACGTAAATCTACGCGACGGTGCAACCAGATCAGATGAGCGGTGGAAAAACAAATAAAAAAAAAACAGAAAAGAGAACCGAAAAAGGGAGACACAACAACAACAACCGAAAAAACAGCAAAAACAACAATAATAATAGTAACTGACATCTTCATTTGCGCGACCGAGCCGCACACGTCGGGAGGAGCACCTGGAAAAACAGCAACTAAAACGTTCCGCATCAAGTTTCCAGCGCAAAGAAAGAAAAGAAAAGTAAAAGCTCCAAAAGGAGTCAGAGAACGGGTTCGTCCAACCCCCCCCCCCAACGAACGACGCGTACCTTTCATATAGAACGTTGTGACAATGAAAGACGAAGGGAGCGGGAAGGAACATCTGCATGAGTGCGTGCGTTGAACCTGTGTGATCTCTTTCTAGTTCTAGTTTAACCGTGCGTCCTCTGCTGCCCATACGTCAAAGAGACTGGAGCGGTGGCATACATAAACAAAGAAGAAAAGAGGGTTTTCGCGGCTCAGTGGTGGAATACGGGGAACGCGAGAAGAAGACCAAAACAAAGGACGGGAGACTGCTTTGAGGATTGCATTTTCATTTAATTAACGGTAGTAATCGCGAGGAAACAGAAGAAAAAAGATAATAATAGAAATACCTTCAATAGAAGTAAACAGAACAATAAAGCACTCAAATTCTCACTTATCTTCTTAGATTAACTGTCTTGCCCACTTTTTTTCGTGTGACGTTTTGAGATCTTTTCTTAAGGATGCGCAGCCAGAAAAAGAAAAACCGAAAAGAGCGACGTAGTCACAATAGGAGTGCTCCCACTACAGTCGCCGTTGCCGTGCACAAGGAAGAATTCGGCGGACACGCATTCAGCAAAGATTACAACAATATATATATATATATATATATATATGCTTATGTCCGATGAATTGAGGAGGTGCTGCTCCTACACACTTTTCGGATGCGAAACTTACGCACCGGTGCGCAACCAATACGGTGCATAGCGCATCCACAAATGGTAAGAAAGTAGACGTGGAAAATAGTTTGAAGCAAAAGGAAGAAGTGTGCGCTCAACGCGTCCACTTGTCAAGATCTGATCGGCAAAAAGCAAGGAACAAAAAAAGGTAAGCTACAGTCCAGTATGTGAGAAGGAGGAGTTTTCAAGCGGCTGCGTTTTCCTACTTTTCACTAGAGCACCCCCGCTCTTTTTCCGTGCCTGTGTTTTCTTTGAGGTGTGTTTTGTTACCTTCTTATGTCGAGGTGGTGTGCGTGTGTGAGTGCGTGCTCGGTTGGCCGTGGAAGGAGAACGAGGTCAGCAGACACATTCCTGACAGCTATTCTCCGTGTGCTGCGTCGCTACTGGGATGCGGCAGGAAAGATGACTCTTTAAAAAAAAAAAAAGCAAACCAAAACGATTATCAGCATTACCGCGGCGTATGCGTAGAGGCGGCATTTCCGTGCGACGACGACGCCCTCCACAAGCGGAACGACGCGGCATATATATACAACGGCGGCGAAGACTGTGTGTGTGAGAGAGAACAGAATACTATTCCCTTTTTTTCTTTTCACTAATGGGCGTGCACGTCTATTAACGGAGTTGGAAAAGAAAAGAAGAGGGGAAGGGATGCCGTCCATTTTCCCGCTGCCTTGTTCTTTCTTAATTCCTTACAGCTCTCAGTGAACGGCAGCGCAACGAAGAAGGCACCGGGGACGCGAAAACAAGAACAAATCAAATAAAACAAGAAATGCGAAATACTTCACCTCCTCCGCACGTACAACACTTTGATTTTGAGAGAAGATACACGAAAGATAACAAAAAGAAGGAGAAAGAAGAGTACAAAAGACAAGGTAGACAACAACAACGAGGAACAGCAGGTGTGCCAGCTCAACACGCGTGTCCATAACGAGCCACCTGGCTAAAGGTACTCGTAAAAAGCAACTTTGAAAAAAGGAGATATCCCAGTTCAGCGTCAACGAATCAAACAAAGATTGGCTCCACATACAAAACACACCACCGTTTCATACACAACGCACCGGCTGCATATTCGAAAGGAAGAAGCCGAGGTAACAAGAAAAGAGGGGATCTGCTACGCGGCGTGTTCACAGGCGTTGCGTCGCTCGGCTTCTTGGACCTTCGTTTGAAGAAGGAAGGCGCCTCACAGCGCGAATGGTGGGAAAAGTAAGAACAAACAAATGAATGCGGGTACGAGTGTTCAGGACGCCGTCCGCGCACACGCACACACAGTTCACCCTTCACGCCGGAGGAGGAGAGAGAAAGAATGAAATACATCCGGCATGTGACAACGCACGCAGCGTGACTGCATTTGGAAAACCATAGCAATAAAGAGCAAGGCTTTTCTTATAGAATAATAATAATTGTTTTCTCACATCTGACGCGAGGAAACCTCGACATTGCAGCGCGCGCGTGCATTACCCATCTGCCCCACATCAGAAAAGGTTTCTCGACCGCATTTTTCTCACCCTTTTTCTTTCGTTCTTCTGCCTGTTTGCTTCCATTGGTGGGGCGTACCTGTTTTCAGCCGGCAATTCCCTCCCTTCCTCTCGTTTAGCTCCAGCCCACGTACGGGTAGGCAGCCATTGGTGCCTGCATCATCACTGCATCCATATCCACCGCATTCCCCGGTGGGCGGTGCACGCCGTCATCATCGATGACGAGCGAGGTGGCCGGGTTGGTTGTCTTAATCTCGTCCATGCGCGAGAACTGAATGTCCAGCGTGAAGGTGACGGTGTCGCCCAGCGTGACGGGCTGCCCTTGGAGGATGTTCTTCACGTGTTCGGCCGATTCACGAGTGCCGAACTGCACCAGCGCCTGCACGCGGTTGTGGTTCCACTGGCTGCTTTCGTTCTTCGGCAGCACGACGATGCGCTCCACCGCGCCGTAGTTGGCAAAGATTTGGTACACAATCTCCGGCGTGATGTGCGCCGCCGCCGACACGTCGTACTGCGTGTTGAACATCGACACCAGCAGGGTGCGGCTGACGTGCTGCGTCGCGGTGAGCGTTTGGTGGTTGCTGTACCGGATGTATACACGGCGGCCGTCGATCTCCGCGTAGCCCGGCTCCTTGAAGAAGTCCACGAGCTGCTCGGCGCTCTTCGTGTTTTTCATCTCAATGAGGGCCTGGTTCATCTGACGCAGCATGACGATGTGTTTGATGTCACCAAAGTTCTGCGCCAAGTTCTGGATACTCAGCTGCGTCACCTCCGGCGTCACGTTGCGCAGGTGAATGACGGAGCTCGTCGTGCCGATCTCGTTGTTGCGTGGGTGCGGCTGCGTCTGCGGAGGCATGGCATGGTCGTGCGGTTCGTGCCCCTGCTGCGGCATCGGCGGTGGTGGCGGGGGCGGCGGCGGTGGCAGTTGCCTCGACATGTTCGGCGAGAAGGTACCGCGGTAGTCCGGGGCGCCGGTGTAGCCCGGCACCATCGGCGGCTGCACCATGCCTGGCACGTAGGGCATCATCCCGGGCTGGCCGTACACCTGGCCCGGCATGAACTGGTGACCATACATGTCGCTGCTAACGGAGGTATTAAACGCGCTCTCCTGCTATCAAACAACCACAACAAAAAGGCTCGTCTTTCTTTCAGATTCCTTTTCACAGCGCGCTTCGTTCCTCAAAACGTTCTTCGCTCACACACACACACACACGTCCTTCGTTAGCGCAGAGGCCAAAGACGGGAACACAGAAAAGAGAAGGTAGACGCACCCGCAGCTCGTAAGGGGGACGCGAAAAGGCACCAGAGGAGATTAGGAGAGCGGTGCGGTGAACGCAAAGGGCGGGGAAGGAGGCGGGAAAAACAAGAAAGATGAAATTTTAAAGAGCGTTGTTCTCGATTCCTGAAGATGTTCTGCACGTGGGCTTCGCTGCGCGTCTTTCGGGGAGTTAAGAATAATAACAATAATGCGAAGCGACAGAAAGAATGCGCTGAGGGAAGAAAAACACGAAAAATGCGACAATAGAATTAAAGCGGATGCACAGGAGGCATGTAACGGAGAGTATCGTTTGGCAAACTGTGGGTGGGCGGCGGTGAGAAGGAAATCAAAAAACAATGCAGACAAAGATAAAGATGTATACGAACGAGTACGGCGGGGGATGCAGCGGTCCGCACACGACAGGAGAGGGGTAGACAGGAGGGAGAAACAAAAACAAAAGTAGAGGAATTTGTGAGCTAAGTTATCCTGCGAACGATCAGCAGCAAAAATAAAACGGTGTCAATAAAAACAAAAAAAAGGAGGAGAAGGGAGAGAGGAAGGAAGAAAGAACCTGTAGAAGTTTTCAATCCAAACTGCGACAACGAGCGGCTCGAAGATGATGATGAGAGGGAGGGTAGCAAAAGAAAAGGAGAAACACACAACACTAATAATAATAACAGAAAAAAAACGCAGCTGATCTCGCCGTGAAAGATTCCGCAAATATCGACTGTTGCGGTGTGTGGTCCGAATATAAGTTCTGGCGATCTTGTTTTCCCCTGCGTGTCTGAGTGGTTTGTGCTGTATTACATCAACCAAAAAAAAAATGCGAAAGGCTTTGTATGGAGCTCACAGGAATGAAATACAAAAGGGCGAAGTCAACAGGTGCGAGTTAGAAAAAGAAAAAAAAAGGGGAGGAAGCAAAGCAAGCCCCACGTCTTATCGTCTTATTTAAAGTTGCTTCTGCGGCTTCCGTTGTAGTAGGTATCAAAGCGGTCAGCTTATACTTCTATTTACATACACTCTCTCTCTCTTTTTTTTTCTTTGCTTTTCTTTTTAAATTCTTCTACCTTCTGGTGTGCAGCTTTATTTTGACGCTCTTCTGTCCTTTGCTTAGCTTTACTTCGTCACTACTCGGCTTTCGCGGTCGCCGACGAGCGAAGAAGACACTAACAACAATTACGGAGGCACGCGGGAAACGGCGCAAGCAGCAGCGGGAATCGTCCGGTGTTCCTACCACAGCTGAAAAACACGTACTCAATCACACGTCCGATGGGTGCTGACAGCAGTACTAGCAACACCAAACAACTAAACAGTGAAGTAAACAAATAATAATAATAATAATAAAAAGAACAGTAATAGAAAAGAAAGTATAATAATCAATAAGTTAACGAGGGAGAGGGAGAGGATTTTTCTTCGGTTGGTAACAAAGGTTTGACCTTGGCAAAGCTCTAGGCGGGAGTAGAGGGAGTTGAAAGTCGTGGCGTTTCGCGATGTTGCGAGGGAAAAGGAGACAGAAATAGAAAGAAAGAAAGAGAGTAGAGCACGAGGCTGGGCTGAACGTACAGGCAAGGCTCGGAAGCTCAACAGCATTTGTTTCGCAACGAAGGAGTTTGGCTGTTCGATCTAGGAGCCTCGATTACTTGGATGCGAGTACGGCGGCCAGTGCAGAAAGCGGCAACGTCAGCAACTACGAATTGGACCACCGCCACCCCCTTCGTTTCAGCGACAGCATGTAACGCGTTTCTTTACTATTATTATTACTCGTCTTCGCTTTCTATGCGAAGCATCTATGTAGTCTCCACACTTCTGTAATCAGCAACACTGACGAAAGAAAAAATGGGAAAAATATTGAGCGAGTCATCTCGTACCACGCAACGCTGCATATTGCTGCGCTGGTGATATAGGTGAGTTTGCCCTCCGATCGCACCGTAGCTGGCACTCATCAATATATAGAATAATGATACTAAGAATAGAGAAGAGCATCCTCCTCACCGCCCATCTCAGTCGAACAAGTCGTGCTCTAGCTGCTGTATCCGCCGTGCGATGCTGCTCAGCCGTCGATCGCGCTGACGATCTGTGTAGGCGTTACCGACGGAGGCTCTACCGGCAGCCACGGCAAGGTTTTGTGTAACAGCCGGCGCGATATGCGGGGCACCACCGACGTGTCCGCTGCTTTGGGAGTAGGAGAGCGGGAGACAGGAAGAAAACCCAGTCGGCGGGGCAACAGATCGCTTCGGCTGCTGCGCCGGCGTGCGGTACATCGCGTAGCGGCCACCGGCCGGTGTGTGCCGGACTCCCGTAGCGTTGGCGGTGGAGCGCTGAGCAGCGGCCGACTTCGGCACCCACGTAGACGGGTGACCCACCGAGCTTGGAGCTGCAGAGCGCAACCGTGCAGAGGCGTTTGGTGGGGTGTGCGCACCAGCGTGGGCGACACCGCCGGCTTCTACAAACAGCGAGCGCAGATCGGACGGCTTCGCGTACACGCGGGCCTGTGCCGGCGGGACAGCGGGCGGCCTTTCGCCTTCGTTGCGGCTCCGCGCGTGCGCCGACTCGCTCCTGTGCGGGAGATAGGATACAGCGGCGGCAGTGTGCTGCGTCGGTGCAGTGCGGACTCGGCGCGGCGCGGCATCGATGTTGACGCCTTCGTTGACGGCGGACGGCCCAGCGGCGGGACATTCAAGTACAGCGGAGGAGACGGTCGTGAAGGCAGGCGGCGTTCGCGAAGCTGCCGGTAGCGGCGATGGTGACGACGACGATGGCAGCGGTGTTGCTGGCGAATTCGCTATGGCGACAGAGGGAAAGGCGGGTGCCGCAGGAAGGGGCAGTTGCGGCTGTGGTTCTGTGGGCAGGTGGGGGGTATTTGCCACTTCCCCCCCATCGCCGAGGTCCGTTGTCTCCGTCATGGCGGTGAACTGCGGATTGTAAGCGGGTGGGGGAGTGGTGGCCGTGGTCGTCTGCAGCCCGTTTGTGGGAGTTGGCCGCTGTTCGTATGTCGAAGCACCCCGTCCGCTCGGTTTCGTCTCGCCACTTTCCGCATCCAACACAGAGGAGCTCTGCACCGTCCACACATGCGATGCGGGCGACGAGGACGGCGCTTGTGAAGTCGGCTGCGGTGTTCGTCGCGGCAGCTCCGTCAGCCGCTGCTCAATCGCGGCTGTCCGCATCCGCATGGCCGCCGTCAGCGCCACCCCCTCCGCTGTCAGGGCCTCTGCCGTTTTCGTCTGTTCGTAGCGCTGAATGACATCCCTTGTTTCCTTGATCGCCTTATCCATGGCATCCGCGGACGCACTGACACCCATCAGCTCCGTGTTGAGGCGCTGCAGGTCGGACAGGGCCTCCTGCATGCCAATCTTCGGTGCCGCCGGGGTTTGGGTGGGCACGGAGGTGAGCGACGGCGTGGCAGCCGGCGCAGCCCACGACACGCCGACACTTGACCGTGCCACCGGTGCTGCAACCGATGCGGGTGTGGGAACAGAAGTAGGGGTCTGCAGTGGTGGCGTCGGCATCTCTCCACTCACCCGTGCCGCCGCCAGCTGAATCTCGAGCAGTTGGTGATTGAGGCCCATCAGCTCGTTGCGCTGCTTGACGGTGTCGCGCACGAGCTGCGACTGCTCCACCGGCGTCAACCCGCGCA
The DNA here is from genome assembly GCF_001293395.1 of Leptomonas pyrrhocoris. Classification (NCBI taxonomy): domain Eukaryota; phylum Euglenozoa; class Kinetoplastea; order Trypanosomatida; family Trypanosomatidae; genus Leptomonas; species Leptomonas pyrrhocoris. Next base: position 448,445 of record NW_015438380.1, read on the forward strand.
GCTGCTGGGACGCTGCGGTGAGACTGCGGATGCTCTCCACCACGCGCCGGTAGAAGCCCTCGTTTTCTGCCTGCCGAGTCTGCATCAGCGCCTCGGCCTTGCGGATGAAATCCTCCTGCTGCAGAACGAGCCGCGATACACCCGGGCAATCCGCTGGTCCTTCCTCCGCCGCCGTCGTCACCCGAACGTCGGCTGGCGATGGCGCATCCGGCAGAGGGGTTGTTGCTGCTGCGGCGGATTCCGTCTGCCCTACGGCTGGCCCGGCCTGGCGGGCGAGAAGGCCGTCGGTGTAGCGGTGGAAGTCCGCCAACTGAGAGGGATTCAGCACGCCGGCGGGTGCGGCTGGCGGAGGCACTGGAACGGGCAGAGGTGTCGGTGCACCTTGCCGTGCAGCCTCGAGCATCGGAGGGGCCTCAGAGTGCCGCTGCTGCTGCTGCTGTTGCACAGGAGCAGACGGGTTCTGCAGCGTTGAGAGGTCGACGGCGGGCGGCGCAGGACCCGCAGGAACACGAGCGGCCTGCGGGTACGGCGGTGCCATCGTGCCGGTGACTTCGGGAGACGCGGCACCTTGCGGGGAGCTCCCCTGCTGAGGCAGCCGCAGCAACGCCGGAGGTGCCACAAAAACGCTGCCGGGGGGCACCGCCGGTGCAGCGAGCGGCGCCGCGCTGCCGAGGAGGACACCGCGAGACGTATCGGCCCGGTGCAGCGCGCGGACATCACCGCCGTCCGCCGCCTCCACGCGCTCACCGTGCAGGGTGTAGAGGTGCACACGCGATGGCCCTTGCGGTGCTGTAGAGGAAGTGGGCAGCCGCAGCAGTGTGACCTGACGGGGACCTCTTTCATCTGCAGCGGCGGCGGTGGAGGCGGCGATGGGAGGCCGGCCCTGAGAAGATGTGCGGGCTGTCTGCGCGAAGGACCGCGAAGGCTCCTCGGGAGGCTGCAGACGCGTGGTGAAGGACAACAGTGTCGGTCGTGCGGTTGCAGGCGCCCGTGTCGGTGGTGGCCGCAGCGGCGCCACCTCCGTTTCCAGCGGAAAGTCCTTCCACTTCAACGAAAACGCCATCTCATCGTCCGACGTGCTCTTCTCCTTTCTCCTGCTGCAGCTTTGATGACGGTTGTGGCGGTACGCTGCACGGTGGCAGCAATGGCATTTCTTCTTCCTGTGGCATCGTGAAAGTGGAGGCGACCGCAAAGAAGCGCCGCGGCGACGATCGCAGCAAAGCGTGCGTGACTCATCGGCACGGCTACTGTCGCTGTCGTTGCTGCTGCTGTTGCTGCCCACCGTCCTTCTTCGGTCCTTGCAGGGTCTGCCGCGCCTCCTCCCGAATTCGTCCAGCGCCGCGATCGGGTCAGCATAGTTGCTGGTGGACGTCGTGTACGAGGTGGCCGTGTCGGAGCTCTCGCCGTTGTCTTCACCCGCTGTAGTGTTGATGGCTGTCGTGTCTTTCACCTCCGCCGATGGTGTCAGTGTGCCCGGCGCATGCGGCGACGCGCGGCTGGTGGAGGCGGGCAATCCAACGGAGTCCCACCACGCGACATCCGCAGGGCCGTACAGGCCGGGGTGCGCTGCAGCCTCCTCGATCCGGTCCCTGGGCGGTACGGGAGAGTTGATCCCTGTCGGCGCTAGAAATGCTGGTGCGACAGCATGGGTTGGCGAGGCAGCAGTGCTGGTCATCACCACTGCGCTGGCGGCCGTGGGCATTGCGTTCGCTGCTGCGGTGGTTGCCGTTGCCGCCGTTGGCGTCTCTGCTGGCGATGTTGGTCGTGGCTGCCGCTGCACGGCACTAGCCACATCAGCATTCGCCGTGCTCGCTGCGGTGGAGTGCGTCGGGAGGGCGTGCACCCGAACCGGTGGGCGCAGCCGACACAAATGCGCAAACAGTGGACTCGCCATCTCCATTGACAGCGATGGGGCCGCAGCGTCGTCGTTGTTGGCGGGCGCGGCGAGCTGTGCAACGCGTGCTGCGACTCGTTCACAGGCGGCGAGGAGCGACACCGGCATTCGCTCCAGCGTCCAGAGCACCTCCGTCCACTCGTGCGAAAAGAGGTAGCGCTGCTCCGGCACCGCGTGAGGGCTTGTCCACCGCGGCAATGACGGGTCACGCGTGGCGGAAAATACGAAGTGCACCGTGGTGGCGGAGGGGGCCGATCGGCCGGAGCCCGACACCTCCTCCAGCAGCGTCAGCGCCGTCACGGCGGACTCGGCAGCGGCGATCGCCCTCTGCGCTCCTTCGCTGGCCTCATTGGTGACCTCCGCGTTGGGCTGCGGCGCGTTCGCGGCCTGCAGCGCGTCAAGGACTCTGTAGAATTCCTTCTTGAGACGCGCGTTGCCTGTCTGGCGGACGTTCGACAACTGTAGCAGTCGCACAAGATACGGCGTCCACGTCGGCTGCGGCGCGGTGTCCGCCACGTGCTGAACGAGGGACACAAAGCTGCGCTGAAACCACTCCAGTGGCAACGGTGACTCACGCACGAGGTACAAAGCCTGCAACGCTTCCGTGCAACGCTCGCTGCGTACTCCCCCAACGCCGTCCATCACCTGCTGCTGTTGCTGCGCTCCCTCCTCCATGACGCCTTCCGCATCGCAGCAGAATTGCACCAGGCAAAGTAGCCGGAAGCACACCACGAGAGTACGCGACACGACGGTGCCCCGTGCCGCCTGCGCCGCTGGAGACGGTGCGAGAGAGTTGCGGATGGACATGCGATAGCTCGTGGCGACGTCCCGCACCGAATACGGCGAGAGCGTGCCCATGTGGGCCCAGAGGGCGTAGGTCTGCGTCAGTGCAGCGTGAAGACGTTTCTTGCCGACCTGCACGGCCTGCCAGCCGCCCTCTCGATGAGAGTCCGTCTTTCCCAGTACGTACTTCGCCACGGCCGCGGCGTAGTTGTGCACCGCGGCGACGAGGTGCTCGGTTTGGTGGAACACACAGGCGACGAGGGCCGCGGTGCAGAACTCCTCCGGTAGCGTCACCGCGAGCACGCGGAAGAACGCAATGTTGAACGTGCGCTGCGGGGCGTAGAGGACGTACACGAGCGTCGTCGAGAGAGACCTGCCGCTGCTGCGCTCGTCGATCAGCAACGCCGTTGCCTGCTCTTCCACGCCGCGCGACAGCGCCACCGTGCACGCCTCAATCCAGGCGGTGTTGTTGGCGAGGGGCGACACATCCTCGACGGCGCTGCGCAGCACCGGCGCGAAGAGCTGCACAAAAGCAGTAAGGCAGTGCTGGCGTGTGCCGATGGCTAAGGAGAGCAGCGCCACATCTGGCCGGAAGGAGGCGTCCGCGGTGGACACGCACAGGAGATCAGCCGCCAGCGTCAGGGCCTTCTCGAACTCGTCCTGCGTCTGAAATGTGCAGGGCGGCACGCCCACACACGTCGTACCCGGTGCGGCCGTCGTCGCCGTCTTGTCCTCATTTTCCGGTGCCACCGTCGGCTGCATACACACCCGCAGCTCGCGTCCCTCTTGCGCACACGCAAACACGTTCAGATCTAAACAGGAGGCGAGCAGCACGCAACCCATGCAGTGGACGCACTCCGCCTTTCCGAGGGGCGCGGACACCACACAGGCGCCGTTGGACAGGGTGCTCGTGTGCACCATGCGCCGCGCGATCTCCTCCGCCAGGTCGATGGGCGACACGCCCTCCGCGAGACCGTCCAGGACGTAATGAACTTCAAGAGGGAGGTGTGTGGGCTGCGCCGTCAGGACCTGCGCGGCCTCGTCGGATACCACGGCGCGTACGGCGTCCCCCACCACCTTCATCCCCTCCTGGGAGGCGAACTCGCTGTTGCGGTACGCGTCCGCCAGCTGCAGGAAGAACGCATCAGTGTAGAGCACCCCGTTCTCTTTGCTGCGCCTGGCGAGGGTTTCCTGCACGACCGACGTCAAAGACCACAGGTAGTTCCACTCCGACTGCAAGTTTGGTTCCGTCATGCGCAGCAGCTCCTCGTAGACGCGCTGCACCAGCATCACCTCCTGCTGCGCAGTGCCGACGTCGCGGAGAAAAGGTACGACCTCACGAAAGACGACGTCTGGCATGTCGTGGCGGGTAGTGCGCAACGACAGTTCCTTCAGCTTTGCGAGGCACTGCCGCAGGGCAGCCGCGCCATCGCCGCCGTCTTCCCCGCCAACTCCATTTTCGGAGGCAAAGGGATCGGTGGCATCGGCCGCTATCATGTCCTTGGTCACGGCAGGTGCGGTGGGCGCCAGCGATGCCGTAGACACGTGGAAGAAGACACCGACAACGCCGTTCGTGCACATCACTTCCGTACCGCCACGCACGGCGATGAGACGAGCGGCGTCCGTCGCAGCGTCCAACGCGCTGGCGAAGGCCGCCTGCCTCTTCGACGGCCGTAACTGCGGCGGGAACGGAAACGTCACGACGGTGGAGAGGAGGTTGTTGATGCGGAGCGCCACCGCCGCGGGCTTCCCAAAGTGCTCGCACGCGTACAGCTTCATGTCGCGACAGAGAAGCAGCGACAGCGTCGTCCCAGCGCGGCGCAGAGGGTGAGTGGGAACTCGCAGACTGCACACACTAATGGGGTGCTGTAACTCTGGTACGACGTTGGCGGAGGAAACCAACCGACCACCACCACCACGCGCGTACGACGCGTGGACGACGTAGCTCGACACCTGGCCGACGACGACAATGGTGTACACCGGCACCGACTTGTCCTCCACCACACTGAGGCAGCGGTAAGGCGTGACTTCCTCGCCTGCGGTACGCGGAAAAGCGTGGCTTTGATAGCAGCGCACCGTCACGGGCTTGCTGGCGCGAGTGGGAAAAATGCTCTCGTGCACAACGGCGCATACGACGCGTGGCGGGGAGGGCGAGGCCGCAGGAAAGGCAGCACCACCGCTGCCATCCGCAGCAGCGACCGCATCTGCTGTGGAGACGCGCTCAAAGGCGGAGAGCGCGAGAGAAACATTCGGCGCAACAGTCGCGGCGTAAGGGTCGGCGGGTGCCTCGACGTCGCACCGCACAAAGCGCACCTCTGCACCAGTGGCTGAGATGAAGACACAAAACGTGGACCCGGCATCCGCCATGCCGGTACGCAGCTTCGATTTGCGCCAAACGTTCGCCTCAAGGTCGCCTACAATTCCGTAGAGGTCGCCCCCGTCTACTGAAATGACAGCGGCGACAACGAAGCCGCGTGTGGTGTGGCGCAACGTGGCCTGATGCACCACAAAGCAGGCACCCTTCTTGGCGCGTTGTCTTCGCATCTTTCGCTCTTCCTCCGGTGCAATATCATTAATTAGCGCCTCCACCTCCACCGCGTAATTCCGAGGGCTTCCGAGAAGTTTCTCCACATCGCCTTTTGCATGCTCGATCAGCGCAAACGCCAAGTCTCCGCCGCTGTGTTGGGTGTAAAAGAAACCAAGTACGGCGCCCTCGGTGCACACATGCAGCACGCTGTGAAACGCTTTAGGGGCCTTCTGAAAGTCGCGGTGGCCCTTCCAGCTGAGCCACAGAGTGAGTTCTTGCTTGGGCTGCTTGATGCACGCCAACGCAATGGGCGTCGCGATGCCGTCCATTGCGGGAGCCGGCTGCGTGGCCTCCGTCAGCAAAAGCGGGGCCACGACATCGACGTAACCAAGTTTGCCTGGTCTCCAACACACCGTATTGGACGAGCTCAGTTCAAGGAAAGGCATCATGACGACGACGAAGAAAAGAATACTTGTGCGGGTGTGTTTTCTATCAATACATGAAACGCAAAGCGGGTGTTGTATAACGATCGATCATGTGTGCAATAACTTCTAAGGCGGGTAGGTTGATTCTATGTTTTATGGTGTAGTGGGTTTTTTAAAGTGAAGGCGACAGCGAAGTGTCACTCGCGTGTTATGCGTGGACTGCTCTACGGCTTCGAATGCCACTTCCCTCCGCTGAGCTGGCCACAAAGTCAATGTCTCTGACCACAAGAAGCAACATAAAAGGCGATAAAACTCAAAAACAAAATTAGAAGGCACGAGATGAGAAGAAAAACAAAAATGCAGTTCAGGTGCGAAGCAGCAATGAGCATTAGTTGGTACAGAAACGACACTCGAGCCGCCTCCTGAAGTCCGACCAGAGAGCGTCCTTGAAAAGGGGCGATGAAAATGCGGCTCGAGTTATCTTTCCTCCTTCGTTGAAGAAGGTGACTTAGACTTGGTGGCACTTCGTTCCGTTGGGTGGAAATCAACGTCAGCACCATTGCACTGTTTGGGGTTTGTATTCGTGGCGTTGGTAGTTTTGCTCAAGTGTGAGAATGTGTGGGGGAGTTAGTGAGAGCGCAGCTGGGCATCCAGCGAAACGCACGTCGGTGGCGAGGGACGCGTACACCACTCACCACCACACATCAGAAGGCACAGCGTAAAAGCAGCCGAGCTCGAACAGTTCCTCCAGCTTTTGAAACCACCAGCAAAAAGACAGCAACAACAGAAGAGACAGAGCCGACAGCAACACTTTTCGTTTCTGGTAAACGTTGATGGCAAAAATAACCCAAAACGCTACGCATGAGGGCCGCCGTTTCTCACCCATTCAGCAACGTCTTGTGAGGACAAGTTCGGTGTGAGCACTAACTTGAGACGCATCTTCAGCAACGTCGCCCCGATATTCTTCGGCTCAATCCCGTACGTCTTCTGCAGCTCCTTTCCGTTGATCGGCAGCTTCAACTGGAAGGCGCTGAGCAGCGTCGGGTGATCGACAACGTTCTTCCACAACCCGGCAAGCTCCCTTGCAACTTGGGCTGGCGTGTCGCTCCCTCCTGCAACGGCCTTCGATCCCTCCAAGAGCGAGCAGGCCAACAGCACCACCTGCAACGCGTCTGGAAACACGTGTCCATCGTTGAGGAGATAAAGGGCATCGAACAGCTTCTTCAGCGTCTCCGGTGCCAGCGGGGAGGCGGACAGCTCCACCGTGGTGAAGGACTGAGTGCAGAGCGTGTTGTAGGCGTCGATCATACGCCGCACACAGTCGCAGCTTGCCACAGGCAACTTTAGCCCGTTGATGCACACGTTGCGCACCGTCTCCTCCATCTCTCCCCCTGCGTCGCAGAGGAACGGCACAAGAAGGCAGAAAAGTGCCGCCTCCACGCGTTGGTCCTCCCGCAGCGAGGCCGTCACCCCTAGATGAACCAGCGTGGGGAGGCCAACGGTGCTCAGCAGCATCGCCGCATTCAGCCTGGCCGCCCCGTCAGCGAACACGTCCACCAGTTTGTCCATCCGCTCCACGTCGCTCGAAAGCTGTTTCTTGCCTGGCTGCGCCTTCATGACGACACTCACCAACAGAACGTGCTGCAGGATCTGCATGCTGTGCAGCAGCTCGATGCAGCGCTCGGGGTGTGCGGCAGCCATCATCTTCACAAACTCCTTTCCAATGCGCTCGCGCGAGACTTTTTGCAGCAGCACCTGCAGAAGGGCTTCATCGACGCTCTCCGTCACGGACGGGTCAAGCGAAAAGTTGAGGGCCCCGAGCTGGCCCACGAAGCGGACCCCACGCAGCAGGCGGAGAGGGTCGTCGTTGAAGGTGGTGCGCGGCTCCAGCGGGCAGCGAATCACCCGCCGTCGCAGGTCGTCAAGGCCGGTGGTGTAATCCTCCACCATGCCGGTGTGCAGGTTGTAGAAGAGGGCGTTGATGGTAAAGTCGCGGCGCAGCGCGTCTTCCAGCGGGGTGCCGGGCCGCACCTGCGGGATGCGCGAGGCGTCCGTGTAGACGTCCGTGCGCAGGCCACAGAACTCGACGGGTATCTCGTGCACGCGCACCGTGGCGGTCTCGATGTGCTTCGACATGGCCGGGTTGGCTCGGATCACGCTGACGGTGTGCGCGCGGTCGCCGTGGGCCTGCTGGTACTCGGCGATGCGGCGTGCGAAGACTTCGCCGCTGACCGGCTCAACGTTGACGGGGGTCTCGATGGCGATGTCGATGTCGTTGGAGTGCAAGCCCAACAGCGCGTCCCGCACCCACCCTCCCGCTACGCGCAGCGTCGTCTTCAACTCGTACTCCCTGTCCACGTTCAGCAGACACGCAAATACGTTTTGGTGGGCTGTGGAAATGGCCGCCTCCAGTCTCACAACACGTGGAATCATCATTGCAGAGTACTATGATTTCTTTTTGAGAGGGAGTCGTAGCAACCCGAGACGGAGGGACAATAAATATAGTTCCCTGATCTCTCAACACCGTGAGCGAAGTTGTTAGGGCGAGAACAGAGGTTGATTCACCAGTACATACCGGTTACACACATCAACATCAACATCAGCAACGCAGTAACGAGAAGAAAAAGAAGGAAGGAAGGAACAGTGCATTTCAAAAGCGGTTTCACCTCCGCTCTCTCCACCTCTCTCTCTCCTACGCGCGTCTTACATGGAGTGACAACACCAGACATACAGGTGCCGTCGCGGATCACCTTGGGCCAGTCAACGCCGAAGACAACGCACTGACAGCCGGCACACGCAGCATAGAAAAGGAAAAGAAAAATGTACTTCCGCTTACTCTTTCGACATGAGGAACTCCTTCCTGTTTCCTTCACGAGGGCTCATTAGACCGTAATAGAAGAAGAGCAAAGAACGCACCCGAAGCGCTGGCAGGATGGGGAAAAAAAAACAGTAGTTTACAGACGTTCCGAGGCACGCTATTGTACTTTACATCGAGACACAGACGCAAACGACAGACAACAACAAAGGAAATCGTTCCAAATAAAAAAAGGCCTTCGTATTGGGAACTTAGCCAACACATTGAAATCAACGCATCAGCCAGTGGCCAGAAGGAGAGTGCGGCTCCTTTCAGCTGACCCGCACCGGAGTCCGCACGCTTCGGTTCGTCTCCAGCGCATTCAGCAGTCGTACCCGCCATCCCACTGGAATTTTTGTATTTTCAAACACAATGTCTTTGATGTTGCGATTTTCCGTCAGGAGCCTCCCGAGGGCGACGGCGGCGCCTTCGCTAATGAAGTTGTCGGACAAGTCAATGAACTCCAATTGCGAGAGCTGGGCCGCACTCGTGCACAGCAGCTCCACGCCGTGGTTGCGTAGTCCATTCTCGGACAAGATCAGGGCACGCACACTGGGCATCCGCTGCAGCGTGGAAAGAATGGGAGCGATGCCTTTGTCGCCGACGTAGTTGCGGCTGAGATCCAACGTGGCTTTGCCGTAGTCCACGCCGCCCTTCTCAGGCAAGAGACTCAGGAAGGCGCTATTGGGTCGCAAACCCATTTCTGCACAAAAGCGCAGGTACACCTCCTGCAGCGACGGCGCGCGCGACTTCGCGTAGGTCGCTGCGGGTCTGTGTACGCTTTTGTTGCTCGACGACCGCACAGGACGCTTCGGTGGCATCGGAAACGTGCAAACGACTATCTGCTCCCTACGTACAAGCACACCTCAAAGCGGGTGCAGACGGTTAAATTCGTTGCTTACCTGGGCCTCCCACTTTTGCGACGGGTGTTGCAGCAGCGTGAAATCACAACCAGTGGCTTCGCTTATGATTGTCGTAGTTGTATTTGCCGTTTCTCACGCTGAATCGAACACGGCGAGAACACGTTCGGCAGTGCACGAGGATGTGAAAGGCTACAAAATGTAAAGAAAGGGGGAGGGGGTGGAGAGAACTAAAAGCAGACCGAATAGACCTGAAACTATCGCTCCTTCACTGGTCATGCGAATAAAGCAGAGGATACGGCAACGACTGCGGCGCAAACGGTAGCACAAGGCCTATTCAGCTTCATCTTTCTTCCCTCTCAGAGTTTTCCGGTGGTCTACTCGAGCGCAACCAGAAAAAGGCGCCTCTCAAACTTCTTTCATTTCTTACTTTCAGACGTGGTGAATAGGTAAAACAGAAGTAATGCTACGCTACGCAAATGGGAGAAAGACTAGAAAACAACCAAAAAAGAAAATGTAGACGAGGAAAAGAACGCAGAAAGGTCCTGAATAATCTTCACCTGTCACAGCGCTTTCTCGTTGACGCATCCTCCCTTTCTTTTTACGGAAAGATAAAGACGCCTTACCTACACTGATCAATCGCTATTCATCTTTAAGCACACTTTCTTTGGTGTCGGTGTGCTACACAAAGAGAGAAGCGTACAGACCGGTAACTGCTTCGGCACCTGGCCCACCTTTTCGGTTCTCAAGACGGATCAGGAGGGTGTGGCGGCTCACCGGACGACACCTTCATTCTCTTTCTTGTTTCGCTCCTCGATACAAATCGTCGTCACCTAAAAGTTCCACCACTTCGTCGGGCACGTGCCTTTGGTGATGGCGCCATCAGCAGTAATGGTGGTCTGCACACGACGCTGGCCAGAGACAAAGGAGAAGAGTGCCAAGACGCACCCAGCGCCGCAGAAGGCAGCGAGACCGTAGACGTGCTGGATGGCGTTTTGACGAGTCCTGTCCCCACGGCCAAACGTGGTGGCCTCGTGACCCATTGGCTCCTTGATGAGCTGATGGCCTAAACGGCGAGCGCTATGACGGTACATTTCTACCTCTAATGCTATGTGGAGAGCGGCGTTGAGCGGCAGAGTATTTACCACAGTTGAAATACGAGAAAAGGCTTCTTCTTTTTTTGACGTGCCAAAGCAGTTGATTGCACGCGCGAGTGCGGGGCAACGCGTTGACAGACGGAGCAAGAAGATAGCGAAGAGAGGAAAATAAGAGGGGAGGGGGAAAGAAAAGGAAAGGTGGTATGACAGAAGCTGGTACGATTCACGGAGAGCGACCTTCGCTCTTCAGCAGCGGCAAATGCCTCTCACAGCAAATAGATGTTATTGATCTTGGCAGTTTCAAAATCAGTCTCAACTTTTCAACCGCGCAGTAACAATCAAGCAACGAATGATTCAACTTCTGTGCGGTGTAGCTATCCCTCCAGGTAGAGAGAGATAGCGGCTCGGCACAAAGAAGAAAAAGAGAACAGAAGGGGGAAGGAGCGAAGAGGCGACGTCACTTCGAAGTAACGCTTCTTAAGTCCAAATCTTTCCGTTTTCTCCTCCCCCTTTTGGACCCAGCTCATGTAGAGACTACGTTTGCATGTATTATTTCCGTTGTTGACTGTTGTATCGTTCTTAAGTGCATACGCAGAACACCACATATCAGAACAGTTTAAAAAGAAATGGGGAACAACGCACACCGCAATTCGTTTGTATGGAAAAGCGTAAAGCGAGACCCGACAAGTACCAATGGTGGAGCATCAACGGGAAGAATTCTCCTTGCTTTCTGTTGGTCTTTTAGAGATGAAGAAAACAGAAGAAGTCACCAACACTATTCTTCTTGACATTAAGAAAACAAGGACATTGTTATTTCTTTCCATTTCAGAGCAGCAAAAATACAATGCACTTCCTACGTGTATAGAAGGTAAGAAAGCGCTTCGGGTGTAAAAAAAGAAAACATGAAGAGAGGGATATGACTTAGATATATATGTATAAAGCTGGGGAATGCTGTATGGTACTTTCCTCGTCCTGTCTTGACCAAACAGAATATACGAAACAAAACGCAGGCGATAAACACACACGGCAAACAACCACAAACAAAACAAAAAGAAAAGAGATCAGAAAAGGGGAGAATAAAACGATTCTTTTCCTTTTCCCGTTAAATTACATGTGCCTGCCACCCCCTCTTCAGCGTCTCTCGTTTTGAGGTTAAGTTGTGTTGAGGTGCAGGTGCGTTGTACCGCCTGGTCCTGTTTTGAAAGGTCTAGAAGGTGCGTGTATGTGTGCGCTTTGCTTGCAGTTATACCACGTATAGAAAAGAAAAGACGTTGCGCCGCCGGTGCTCGCACGTACGCGCTCACGTACACACGCGCGCCAACGCACTGTGTCCGCCATCTGCTACGGAACGAAAACACAAACGAAAGCAAAACTGATTGTTTAAGATAGAAAAGAAAAGAAAGGTGAACGCTGGCATAATAATAATGTTTCAAAATATAAGAATATAAACCACGCGTGCATGTATTCGTTCCATCAAACTGACATTAGAGTACAAAAGAGAGAGAGAAATATATCGTTGAAATCGACGTGTTCTCATGTTCCGCCGTCACGAGCGTTGACGACAAGAAAGAGGGGAGAAGGAGCGTGGGAAACGCGAACGATGACTCTCACCACAGATGTGTCTGGGCCGTCTCACGGCTCCGGGCCACGACAGTAATAAAGCTGTCCCTCTTTCGATCAGACGGCGCAACAGCGGTAGTGTGTAAAACAACGAGAGAGAACACTACCTTCTCCAGCCGTTACTCCAACTTATCAGCACACACACACACACACACAGAGAAAGAAGAAAAAAAAGATGAGAAAAAAATATTACCGCGATGCGTACGAGAAGCAGTCGCAATTAAGCAAAGGTGTAAAAATAGTTCATCAACATGCTGACATAATGGCAAGTCAAAGGGGAAAACGCAAGGCTCCAGTCTGCAACCTCTGAACAGGTGGATAAAGAAAAAAAAAACAGAAATGAAAAGTAATCACAACGTGCTGACGGTGCCGTTTTCTCTCACAAATATAAAGTGAAGAGTGTGATAAACACCACGCATGATGCTAATATGTCATATGTATGAAATACACCTGTCTTTGGGTGAAACCTGCGTAGATTTTAGGAGAAAAAGTAGCGTCTTCGGGCGTTGTCCTTTTAGAGAAGACCGCCAAACGAACGGTTCTGCTTTGTATACGTTTTGAGTCCCACATACTATCGCAGACTTGATGCCAGAGAGGTCGGGCCTCGTCCATACATCCCGCTGTTGTGCTCAGGATCAAGCGGCAACACAACTCCTGTTAGTGCTTTAGAATGTCAAATAAACGAATTTTATTGAAGCAAAGTAAAAGGGAAGAATCAACAATGTTCAAGGAGAGAGGAGAAACAAGGTATAGGGAACATGTTTCTCTTGTGTATAACAGAACGTTTTAGAGGGGGGACGACAAAAAAATGTGATAAGACAGGAAACCCACAAACCTACATACATTACGGGGTGAAGAAGAAAAAAAAAACAGTGCAATCGTAAGATAAAAGAAAGCAAGAAGACTCGAAAACACGTCTCCATTTTTGGCATTAAATACAAGGGAAAGTAAAAAATAAGAAACAAACAAGAACGAAACGACACAAAAAATAGTGCCCACCACCCGCAGCTACAATTGAATTCGCTGACGAAACACATCGTGCGTGTCGCAGAGCTAACGATTCAGGGAACAAGGAAAAGGAAGAAATGTATTAGCAGAGAGAAGAGAAGCGCTCGGCACACACAACCTTTCCACTTCAGCAGCGGTGACGCCCAGTCGTCTCACGTGTCGCCGTCGCCAACGCTGAAAATGTTCTCGGGCGGTTTGCTGCTGCCGAATCCGGAGAAGATGCCCTTTCCGGCTGCATCGCTGAGGAGGTTCGGCGGGTTTGCCGCAGTCGCGTTGGCCGGAGCGATCTCGTCGCGAGGAGAGGTCGTTGGGGGCGAAGGCTTGCTGCTGGCGGTGGTGTTCCAGTCGAAGACGTAGTCCATGCTCTCCCGCGGGCTCATCGTGTCGAGCACCGACTGTAGGAGGGCGTGGCACATGTCGTACTGCGGCGTCTCGGAGAACTCCATCTTGCGTGCGTAGAACAGAAGATGCTCAAACTCCTGCGGGCACTTGGCGCATATTTGGCCGTAGCTCAAGTCAGCCTTGATCTGGCCAATCTTACGCTCCTTCTCCGCGAGATCCTTGATGTTGAGGCCGGACCAGGGAAGGCGGCCGCGGTACATGTAGATCATGATGTACACCAGCTGCTCCAAGTCGTCGCGGCGACTCTGCGAGTAGCCCTTGTGGGTGCGCAGGGAGGCGAAACGCGAAGTGCCGAGGAAGTACTTGCCTGAGGAGATTTCGCGGTGCTTGCCGTCCGAGCCCATGTACTTGAAGCTCAGACCGAAGTCGATCATGAAGATGCGATTCGAGAAGGAGCCTTTGCCGACCAGGAAGTTGTCCGTCTTCAGGTCGCGGTGCACGTACCCCACGGAGTGAATGTACTCGAGACGCGACAGAATTTGGTCCGCCAGCATCACTGTCGTCTTGAGGGAGAAGCGACCGAGTTTCTCGTGGAGGTCCTCCAGCGAGGCGCCGTGAAGGGACATGATCAGCACGCGGTAGTCGCCCTCCTGCCCGAAGTACTTGAGCGTGGCGATGCCGGAAACGCCGTCCTTCGTAGGTGTCTTCTGGATATCCTGCATCACACGCGCCTCGTGGAAAAGGAACGAGTTGTGACCGCTGTTCTTCTCCATCTTCACCGCCACCATCTCGTTGTTCGATGTCTGAACTGCGGCGTACACCTCACCAAATCCACCCTTCCCCAGCAACTTGGTTAAGAGGAAGCGACCCTGGAAGATGGATTTGATCGCGGGGGCGACGTCAGACGGTGCCTCCGGCATTTTTGCGGAATTGGATAGACACAAAGGTGATACTGAAGGGAGAAGGCTGAAGGTGAGAAAATCTATTGCGAGAGAGGAGGAGAGAAAAAAAAAAGAAGGAGCTGTGCACTGTGTGGACCTTTCTGTTGAGATATAGGCTGCTGTCGTGGTAGTGCTGCTTCTGATTTTGATTATCACTTATCGCGTTCCGAGAAAGAAGGATAGCGAGGAAAAGAAAATAAACTGTGAATGCCTGTCTTCCCGTTTCCTTTTAAAATTCATATTATTAAACTGTTGGGTTTCAACGTTGCAATAACACAAGGTGTCAAGACGGAGGAAGCGTCGAGAGCAAAGGAAAAAAAAAAGGTTGACGCTTAGTGGCGTGGAGGGGAAAGGAGGGAAAGTAAAAAAGAGAACAGGAGGCAGGAAGGACGGCGATGAAAAAAACGATTTTTTGTTTCAAACATTTCTGCGACATCAGAATGGACAGTTTCTTTTTTCTTCTGCATGTTCACAAGACGTGTTGACCGGCTGGAAGGCATCTTTTCATTTGGTGTGAAACATTAAGCGCCAAAGAAACGCAACTGCAGCATCTGGCCCTGCCTTTAACGAGGACGGCGTGACATTGAATTGACGAAGAGCCTTTTTCATCCTCTGCTTTGAATTAGTAAGAAAAGCAAGTAGAGGCGCTTGCAGAAGAAAAGAAGACGAGTATAGGCTCGCTGAGAAAGCTCAAAACGACAAGAAAGGGAAAATAGAGTGAAAAGAATTCTTGCAATCTTATCTAAACAAAACTAACAACATGGAGATCAACAATTGACAGGCTTCGCAGCTTTTTTTTTTACATCTGCTGCAGCTTCTCGAGGAGGTCCATCACCCCTGGCCAGTAGGAGATGGGCAGGCGCCTCTCCAGCTTGAAGTAGTTACTAGGGTTCATGGAGGTGGCACGGAGTCCCTTGCACAGATTCTCTTTTTCCACGACCGGCGTCGTGCTCGTCGTCTCGGAGGAACGGGGTGTGCCTGGCAAAGAGTCGTCGTCCTCCATGTCCACCCAGGACTTGCCCTGCAGCTTCATCCTCAGCGCAAAACGAGGGTCCGTTTCCATCTTGTGCGCCAGCAGCTGCTTGTGGTGCGCCTGCGCGTACATCTTTGCCTTCTTCGTCAGAGGCTCGTACTCCTGCTGGACAAATAGACGCAGCTCGGCGAGCGACATTTCCTCGCGGACAATCAGCGCATTCCGGTGGTTCTGCAGGAGGGCGGAGAGCACGGTGGGGAACAGAATGTGCCGTGCGTGGGAGAAGTAAGTGATGGGAAGCACTCTGAGCATGTTCCCGAGCAGCGGCTTGTCCTTGCCCCAGCCCATCATATCCTGCAGTGGCGCGTCGTCAAAGCAGAGGTACCCGACCAACAAAATGCACTCGTGAAGGGTGGCGCGGAGGTGGTAGTGCTTCCCGCCCGGCTTCATCGACACGCCAGGATCAGCAGCGGCGGCGCCCGGAAACACCGGAAATGCGTTCAGAGTCACACCAAACTGCAGAGCCTCAGCAAAAGAGCCCAGCGCATCTTTGCCGCTTGCACCGCTCCCAGCGTCCTCGCTTGCAGGGGGAACAACCTCCATGTCATCCAGATGACCGTGAATGTACCGGAAAAGTCCGTTCAGCACGTGAAACAGCTCCGTGCGTGTGATCACCACGGCAGATGAGTCGGCCGATGGAGCGCGTGCAACGATGTTCTCGCCTTCCGCCGCCGTCGTCGCTCCGAGTGTCGCGGCGGTGTCCGCGGAGCCGTCGTGCAACAATTCCTGCAGCATTACGAGCTGCCACCGCGCCAGCGTGTTCAACGTGCGAAAGAGACAAAAGAGAATGGTCACGCGGTCGCACGACAGACTGGAGTCCTTCTCCTGCAGCGGCGACCCACCAGGGGTGAGCATGTTCTGTAGCAGCGTAAAGAGCGCGGTGGTGACTTGTTGGAACCACTGCTTCTTCACTTCGCCCTTGCGCCGCGTCAGCACACCCAGCTCGGTGTGGATGATGCACAAGGCGGTGTAGGCGAGCTGCAGGTCCTCCTCCTCATTACTCATCCGAAGTATTGCAACACAGATGCGATCCAATCCTGCCATGTCCATATCCTTCAGCAGCTGATCGCGGACGGGCACGAGCTTTGTGGCGGTCTGCGCGTCTGCACAGATGCGCTCGAGGCAGATGCCGAAGATCTCCATCCCGCAGCGCAGAGCCTCGGGGTTTTGTTCTCGACGCAGCGTGCGCGTCTCGTCGGCGAGGTACAGCACCAGCAACACCGCACAGCCGCTCTTGATGAAGTAGATCACGTTTTCCCGACCTTGCTTCTCATCCACGAACCACGACTGCAGAATGTCCGTTGTCTGCCGCAAGACGGTGAAGTCGCGTGCCTTCCGAGCCTCCACCAAAACCTTGATGAGGGTCTCAAACGCGTTGAAGTAGCGCACGTACTCGTAATCGACGTCCGTGAACGCGGCGGAGTTGATCTCGTTCAGCGGGTGCTTGCACTGCGTGACCGACGGCGTCGCGACGGCAGCGGACAGCCGGCTGAAGACCGCGCGCAGCCGGCTGCGATTCAGGTCCTTGGTCGACTGTGTTGACATCTTCTGATATTTGTCAGCGAACACTTTAGCATGTTGCGCGGAGGTCGTGGAGAGACGGGACAGGCGCGCCGCTTGCTGCTCCTCTTCCTGATTCGACAACTGCGGCATCATCTCCGCCAAGGTCGGTCGCGCCTCCAGTTCCTCGTCGCGACGCTTCTTCGCCTCCCGCAGCTTCAGCTCCTGTCGCTCAAGCTTCTGCTGGCGCTTCTCACGCTGCTCCTCTAGGAGCTGTGCGCTTTGCTGGAATTTCTCCTCCGTCTTGCGGCTCAGCGCTTCGGCCTCCGCTGTGGCGTCGACGTGGTGCTGCTGCACCTTCTTCTCCCACTCCTTCGCCTTCTGCTGCTTCAGCTCCTGCTCCTGTTTCTTCTCCTCATCGACACGGCGCAGGTTGTCCAGGCGGTGTTGCTCGCGCTGCTGCTGCTTCTCGAGCCGCTCCTGACTCAAGTTTCTGCGACGCTCTGCCGCTGCCCGCACCGCTTCCTGTCTCTCCTGCGCTTGCCTCTGCAACTTCTCGCGCATCTGTTCTTGATTGTGCTCCACTTCGCTCATCTTCTTTTCCAACATCAACACCTTGTTCTGCTGCTGCAGTTCCTTCGTCAGCAGGACCTCATCAACGTGGGAGTGGGCCCGCTGGGCCTTCTCGCGTGTCTGGCGACGGGCCTCCTCCGCTCTTCGCACGCCGCCCTCCATGCGGTCCTGCGTCTCGACACGCTGCTTCCGCTCCGCCTCCTCACGACGTGCCTTAGCACGGATGCTTCGCGCGTCCGACAGCTCCGATTTTTGCTTCATTTCCTGCATCAAATCAAAACGCCGCTCCTCCGCCTGCCGTTGGCGCTCCTCCCCGCGAAGCGCAGAGGCGTACCGCGATGCCTCGACGTCGCCCCTCGTCTGGTTCTCCGTCGAGCGGATCGGCGAGTGCTTCGGGGAGGGCCGCTTCGGCTTCAGCAAGGCCGCCTTGTAGTTTTGCGGCCCCTGACTTCCGGCGCCGGCAACCGAGCGCGCTGTCTCCTCCCCCGGCTCCGCGGAGTCGCGGTTCGACGGCGTGGAGAGAATATTCGCAGTTGGACTTCCTTGATTGCGCATGGACAAGGTCATGCGACGTGCCTCAATGCGTCGCTCCACCTTGACCGTCCTGAGAGCTCGTAGACAGTCCTCGGTGACGGCGATGAATTCGTCGACGTCGTATTGATTGCTGTGGTTCTCCAGGTTGTACAGAACTTCGTTCACCACCGTTTTCAGCTTGCCGATAAGCAGGAAGCTCGTGAAGGCGTTTCCTTCATTGCTGATCGTGCCATTCGGTGCGCCGCCGAGGTGTGAGCCTTTCGGTGTGCAAGGCGGCTGGTACTCGACATCGTCGCTCACGAAGTCGACACCCTGTGCCTCATCAGTCCTAACGCTTGGACTGCGGTTGGACATGGTTGCTGCTTGCATTTGCTTTTTATTTATATGGCCTTTGTTCCACGAACAAATAAGCGTGAATCAGTTAAACAATGTGTTTATGTATGGTGACTGGAGAATTTCGCGTAGAAAAATAAGAAGGCGTTAGTAGAGACAAGTGCTATCATTCCAAAGAGAGGACCGGAGAACAACGCTCCCAAATCTCTATGAGTGCGTAAAAAAACGAAATACAAAGAATAGCGTCTAGTTGAAACGTTCTCAAGTTCGGTTGAATGGTCGAAACAAATACGAGAGTGATGGGGGTTTCTAGCACAACAACAAGAGTAAAACGAGTAGCAGGGAGAGGAAAGCACGAATTGCGAACTCTAAGTCTAGACGACAACGCGCCAGTGACCCCCCCCCCCTTCTGGCACTGAGGCGTAACACGCTTCAAGAGCAACAAAAAAAAGCAGCTCTAAACACTCTTGTGCAGCGATATTCGGCTTGACCTCATACATGCAAAGAAATTGGACCCAATCCGCTTTCATCTGTCGTAACACAGATGCTTTCCTTTCCAATTTTTCAACAAAGGCTTCATTGCCTTCCCAGACGTACCATGGACGTCATATTGGACAACCAAAACAAAAAAAAAAGAAAGGGGTGTCTATTATTCACATCCCACTCGGAGGTCAAAGAAAAAAAAAATGCGCTGACACTTTTCTCTCGCATTCTGCATTGGGTGCTTTCAAGCACCCTTCATTCTGCAACATTTCACGTCGTAGATGTACTTGTCAATGACTTGAGTTGTTGTATCACTCGCCGTCAAGCTGCAGGCACTGCTTCGCGTCAATACCTGCAAGGAAAAACCGGCAACATCGTTTCGAAGACAATCCATGACAAAAGGAAATTACACCATGAACAACGGCATTCGCCCCAGGACGTTGAGAAGTGTATTGTATTCGACAATTTTTCCTCCTGAAAAAAGAATGAAGAAAAAAAAATAACACATGGGAAAAAGACTCGACTAAAAACACCAACTGAGAGGAAACGCACAGTTGAAAAGAGAACAGAGAAACAACGCATAACGATGAGTTCACATTTCCACTGACCGCAACAACGCCTGGACTTTAGGAAAATGCGAGAATGAAGAGAAAGAAAATTAACGTTGCTTTGTGGGAATCACCGATCGCCGTACTTTGCGCACAAGCACGCAGCCGTGGTGAGCAAGCTCGCTCGTGTGCCTAGGTGCTTGAAAGCCCACGAGAAGACAAAGAGAACGGCAGTGGAAACCTTATCAAAAGCACTTGTTGTGGACAATGCTTGGGCCGGACTCGTCGTACTCGCTCTTCTTCACCCACATCGACTGGAACGTCGTGAGCGACGACAGAATCGAGCCGCCAATCCACACACTGTACTTGCGCTCCGGCGGCGCAACCACCTTCGGCTTGATAGAGGACGGCGCAAGGTTCGCAATCTCCTTCGCAAGACGCTCAGGCAGGTTGCGGAACATCGTCGAGCCGCCAGACAGCACGATGTTGCTGTACAGTTCGCGGCGCACATCGATATCGCACTTGTTGATCGACTGGAACACCATCAGCGGGAAGCCAGGCGCCTCGTCCAGTCCGATCAAGTTCGGCTTGAACAGCACCTCCGGGCAGCGGAAGCGCTGGTTGCCCACCATCATCACGTTACCGTCCGGAAGCTCGAACGGCTCCTCGTTGGCCGCCTTTGCGCTCGTCGCCATCTCCTCGTCGTAGTCCAGCGCGACGTAGCACAGCTGCTCCTTCACGTTGCGCACGATCTCCTTCTCCGCGGTCGTCGTGAACGTCATGCCGGTCTCCATCATAATCTTCATCAGGTACTCCGTCAGGTCGCGGCCAGCCATATCCACGCGTCGCACAGCGTGCGGCAGCGAGTAACCCTCGTAAATCGGCACCGTGTGCGTCACGCCGTCACCGGCATCCAGCACGATACCGGTGGTGCGACCGGACGAGTACAGCGACAGCACAGCCTGGATGCCAATGTACAATGACGGCACGTTGAACGTTTCGAACATGATCTGCGTCATCTTCTCGCGGTTCTGCTTCGGGTTCATCGGGGCCTCCGTCAGCAGTACGTTGTGTTGCTCGGGGTTCACGCGCAGCTCGTTGTAGAAGGTGTGGTGCCAGATCTTCTCCATGTCGTCCCAGTTCGTCACAATACCGTGCTCAATCGGATACTTAAGTGACAGCACACCACGTTTCGACTGCGCCTCGTCGCCGACGTACACCGTCTTGTTAGCGCTGCCCATCATCGCCTGCATGTTCTTCGGGCGGCCCACGATGGAGGGGAACACGTGGCGTGGCGCATCATCGCCGGAGAAACCGGCCTTCACCATACCGGACCCGTTGTCGCACACGATAGAGTTCTGCTCTTCGTCAGCCATTTTCGTACAGACAGAAGAACTTTACAAGACAGTATTGAAAGTAAAACTAGGTTCTGGTTTTCGCGTCAGCTGAATTTGCCGTTTCTGCCATGATGTCGTTGAGCACGGGAGGAAAAAGGGAAGACGTCGTTGATGTACGAAAGATGCGACCTCAGAAGTTACACAAGCTTCGTGTGCTTTTAAAATAAAACATCAATACTACGTGCCGGAATGACACCACATATAAGTCGCGAAAACTATTCAGATGAAATTAGTACGCGCCGAAATGCTGAAAAGCGTTGTCATTGTATCATCAATGCATTTTTGCAGAAATGAACAAAACTAAATTTGAAGAAGGTAAATTAAACGCTGTTTAATGGGGATACCTCGCGCTTTTCTGTTGAACATTTTCGGTGAAAAGAATGGCCATAGTCGCATCCGCAGATACTTCCTTGAATTCTCGTCTCTTTTTTCTCTTTCAATCCAATAAAGATCAGCAATGTAGTTTAAATATCCTTGCAGCGGTTCCTTCTTACCAATATGCATTGGCATAAAAATAAATGGAAATATGGAACGCATAGCTGTATTTTACTTTGTTGACCACGCGATAATAATAATTCAGTCGATTAGAAAAAAAAAAGCATGTATGAGCTGTTCCTCACTGCTTTTCAAATAAATAGACGCATATACATATACGCGTGCTTCATTTGTTCAAATAAAAGAAAATCTACCTCCATTTTACCATTTTTACCTCAATCGGCAAGCAGCACAAAATGGAAACCGTCAACTAACGTAAATATATCTTTCGTTCTTCGGAAGGGGATAACTGCTCTTAAAAGCACTTGTTATGGACAATGCTTGGGCCGGACTCGTCGTACTCGCTCTTCTTCACCCACATCGACTGGAACGTCGTGAGCGACGACAGAATCGAGCCGCCAATCCACACACTGTACTTGCGCTCCGGCGGCGCAACCACCTTCGGCTTGATAGAGGACGGCGCAAGGTTCGCAATCTCCTTCGCAAGACGCTCAGGCAGGTTGCGGAACATCGTCGAGCCGCCAGACAGCACGATGTTGCTGTACAGTTCGCGGCGCACATCGATATCGCACTTGTTGATCGACTGGAACACCATCAGCGGGAAGCCAGGCGCCTCGTCCAGTCCGATCAAGTTCGGCTTGAACAGCACCTCCGGGCAGCGGAAGCGCTGGTTGCCCACCATCATCACGTTACCGTCCGGAAGCTCGAACGGCTCCTCGTTGGCCGCCTTTGCGCTCGTCGCCATCTCCTCGTCGTAGTCCAGCGCGACGTAGCACAGCTGCTCCTTCACGTTGCGCACGATCTCCTTCTCCGCGGTCGTCGTGAACGTCATGCCGGTCTCCATCATAATCTTCATCAGGTACTCCGTCAGGTCGCGGCCAGCCATATCCACGCGTCGCACAGCGTGCGGCAGCGAGTAACCCTCGTAAATCGGCACCGTGTGCGTCACGCCGTCACCGGCATCCAGCACGATACCGGTGGTGCGACCGGACGAGTACAGCGACAGCACAGCCTGGATGCCAATGTACAATGACGGCACGTTGAACGTTTCGAACATGATCTGCGTCATCTTCTCGCGGTTCTGCTTCGGGTTCATCGGGGCCTCCGTCAGCAGTACGTTGTGTTGCTCGGGGTTCACGCGCAGCTCGTTGTAGAAGGTGTGGTGCCAGATCTTCTCCATGTCGTCCCAGTTCGTCACAATACCGTGCTCAATCGGATACTTAAGTGACAGCACACCACGTTTCGACTGCGCCTCGTCGCCGACGTACACCGTCTTGTTAGCGCTGCCCATCATCGCCTGCATGTTCTTCGGGCGGCCCACGATGGAGGGGAACACGTGGCGTGGCGCATCATCGCCGGAGAAACCGGCCTTCACCATACCGGACCCGTTGTCGCACACGATAGAGTTCTGCTCTTCGTCAGCCATTTTCGTAGTTGAGAGCAGAAAAATGGGTAGTGCAAAAGAAAACAATGTATGAAAGTGTAATCTAAGTTGGAAGTGATAATAAAGCTTAAATCTAGAAAACGAAGAGAGGGAAAAGAGTCAAATAAGCACACAATAATTAAAAAAGCAGAACAGCGAAGAGAAGAGACCAGGAGGAGGTGGAGAGTTTGATGAGGCGTTTCTTATTGATCTGTTTTCAATAGACAGAGACACATAACGGTTTTTGTCAGTGCCGAGAGAAACGCATCGCACGCATAAAACAGAGAAGCGAATCTGAATTGTCACCTTCACCGTCATCATCATCAACAAAATTTGAGTAAAACAGAAGAAGGGGTTTTTCTTTCGCTATCAGCGTTGAGGATCTCCACATTTCGGAATCAAAAACAACGTTAGACTTTTTATTGTTCACTTTTCACAACAGTTGTCGAAAGAGTACGAATCAATTATTGACAGTACTGAAATGCCACCATTTTTTATAAACTGACCAAATTTGCGTCATTGTAGTTTTACTAAGGTCTGTGTGTAGAAACAGTATTCACTTACCGGGTACGACACCGTGAAAAACGATACCAACCGTTTTATTACGTGAAGGTAGTGACAGAGAATAAGAAGGATAGGAAGTCAAGAGTCGAAGTGATTGCACGGCATTTAGGGAAATACATAACTAGCGAGTACCTGGCATCAATGTCCCCATCAAGGCTACTCATTGTTTCTTCACTATCTAGTATCTGCCCCAATTCCGTTCTTCTTTATCTGTCGTGTTTGTCGTCGGAATTTTCTCAGAGAGTATCGCATTACGAAGTGCAAGGAAAAAAAAACTCATGGATCTTTTTAAGGATCCCATGGGTCCCTGTCGTGGGAGGGACCGGGGGTGGGCGGGTGGATTTCAGCGAAAAACCGGAGTTTCTCTCGATGCTGAAAACAACTGTGCCAGGCAAACCAGAATACGGAAGAACCAGGATTCAGGAGGTAATAGATAAGGAGAAGATAGTTTAGAGCATTACCCTAAATGACCGAGATCCGCCAATCTCTCCGCTGCCAATCACATTCAACTCATTTTTCCGTCCCTTCCATTCCCCTCGCAGGCTCACAAAAAAAAAAAAACAAGAGAGTAATACTGTTTGTTACTGGAATTCTAGTAGACAGCTCCGATTAAACAGACGTTGTTGAAGCAAAGATAACAGACTTCAGCAAAAAATCATTGCGTGCCACAAGAAAGTATCCTTGCCGTCCTCGAGGGATATCAAAAGTGCAGCCAATATTACTTCTTCAAGTGAAGGATGCGACACACAAATTTTGAGACAACTACCCATGCGTACGCATCTTTCGTCTCAGAAGATTTGTGACATATTTATTATTACCAAATTGAGAGTCGAACCGCTAACAGAGTAGAATGGCAGAGAAAGCCCAATGATTGTTGTGGTGGCACAGCACTGGTGTTCTCTACGTCAGCGTCTACAGGGCGAAAAGCCACGCATGCAGAATTGACCATTTTTAGTGATTTGCACAAGAGACGAAGTATCTGCGAGACCCACGTGCGGTTGACAAGGAGAAAAAGCTACGGATATCAAACAACAGAAGTAGCTTTAACAAAGCGTCACAACAGTTTTCAGAGAAAATGCAAAAGCGAAAACAAAATACACAACAGGCACTATTGCTGGAGAGGAGCCACTTCCGCCGCATCACTTTCGCGTCCTATTTTGGATCTATACCACTTAATAAAAAAACACCTCACTGAACAGATTGAAGTCTACCTTGCTGGTTGGCCAATTCGACATAATTTCGTTGAAGCGACAGCAAGGGAAAGAGATCGACGAAAAACATTTTCTGTTTTTGCAGCCCTGCCTCGAAAGCTTAAATCTGTAGTTTGCACTTTTCTGGTGCTGGCGAACGTGGTCCGGCAGTAAGTCATTTGACGTAAGTAATTGTTGCAGAGATCTGTAGAGTTGTTCGAGTTGTTCACGTTTTGCTTTCGACTGCAACAGAGTGAAGAACAGCTACTAAGCTGGAGCGAATCGTACAGCTATTTGACCGTGGTGCAACCGTCGGCGTTTCATTTCACAACAAATAATGTTTCATCACAGTGCCCTGATTGAAGCTTGTGAACTGAAAAGAATTGGTTCTTGTTTACACCTAAAAGTGGGAGATGCTAAATGAACACTTCAGCACTTGATACCCGCCTTCTGTTCCCCGATTGTGTCCAAGTCGCCATAGTTGCTATATTACTGTCGCTGTTGTACGTACATTGTCGTGATTATCCCTTCTAAAGTAACGGTGAAGGGTAGAACCAGATCGTGTACCTGCTCTTTTATGTTGCTATATTAAAACTGTGGTTGTCAAGTTCGGTTTTCTCTCGTTTGCGTTTTCTTTTTAGCATCGCGTGTAGTGCTTTTCAGCCTTCCAACCTCTGAAGCATATGCGATGAAGTACATGACTAAATTTGACTCACTGACTGCTGCATATAACAATACTTGTGTGAGTTGATTCTCTTTGCCCATAAGTAAATGCCACAAGAGCACCACAAAACTTTCAAACATTACAGCAGAACTGCAAAACTCTCTCGATTTCGTAGCAGCTCGTTGAATAAACGAAACAGGTCGTTCATAAAAAAAGTGTTGGTATTTCTACCCTTCTTCCAATGTAGGCATCGATCTAGGGAAACCTCACAAGCGGAACTGCAGATGTTACGTAATACAAACCATCAACTGGATTGTTGTCAGACGCCCACTTTTCTCCCAGCACTTAGCGAGCATTAGAATCCGGGCTTCCCTGGCGTGTGTGCAGCTGGAGGAGAATAATACAAAGGCAACCGTACAGCTGGTTTACGTCCCTCCTCTTCACAGAAAACTTACTAATAACCCCGAGATGATGAACTTGTTCGGTGCACTCACTGCAACCGACATGAGCCAGTGTTTTTAGAGTGAGGGAGGGGGGGAGAGGGGGGCACCTCGCACACGACAGGGTCCTCCGGGCTTATCTTCCGGAAGTGAGTGCGAAGGTGACACTGATCAACTTCCGCATTACGGAGCAAGGTCTGCAGGACCAACTGTTGCAGCGTGTGATGCTGACAGAGCGCCGCGAGGTGGAGGAAAAAAAGCAGGCATTGACACTGGAGGCCGCCGCGAACCAGGCGGGTCTGAAGGCCACGGAAGACCGCATTCTCGCCATTCTCTCCACGCAAGGCAACATCCTTGAGAGCGAGGAGGCTATTGAGGAGCTCGACAGCTCCAAGGAGCAGAGCGACCGCATTGCGAAGCGGCAGGAGGAGATTGAGGCGATGGAGCGCATTAGTGATCGCACGCGCAACATGTTCATACCTGCTGCTCACCTCGGAGCCATTCTGTTCTTCTGCGTCACGGAGCTCGCCAACATCGATCCTATGTACCAAAACTCGCTGCAGTCCTACATGTCCATCTTCCAGGAGGCGTTGATGAACAGCGCCAAGTCGAGCGAGGTGGAAGAGCGCACCGAGGCCATCAACACCACCTTCAAGCGCAGTCTGTACCAGCGAATTTGCCGGTCCCTCTTCGCGCGAGATCAGCTGCTCTTCTCCTTCACCATGTCGCTCAAGATCTACGATGTGGACCCGACGCTGTTGCGCTGGGTGCTGATGGGCGACTTCGAGGAGGAAGACCACCACGCCGTGCCGAACCCTTTCACGTGCCTGCCGGAGTTGATCTGGAAGCTGTTGCGCCGCGCGGCGACGCAGTTGGACGGCTTCGCTCACGTGACGGAGCTGGTGCAGCAGCATGCGATGTTCTTCATGGACTTCTACGAGTCTTCGAACCCGCTAGAGCTGGAGCTGCCCGGTGTGCTGAACGACATGTCGAGCATAGAGAAGCTGGTCGTGGTACGATGTCTGCGCATGGACAAAGTGGTGCCAGCCATCCGCAACTACGTCAGCGAGACGCTTGGCGAGTACTTTGTCGAGCCGCCGCTCTACGCGTTGGAGACGGTGGTGGACGAGCTCTCCTACGACCCTTCGGTGCCGATTATCCTCGTGCTCTCGCCCGGCGCAGACCCGAATGCGGAGCTGGACCGTGTCGCAGAGCTGCGAGGCATGGCGCAAAGCAAGCTGTTCAAGCTCTCGCGCGGCCAGGGCCAAGACGTGCCTGCCTGTGAGATGATGGATACCGGGACGAAGGAAGGACATTGGGTGTTTTTTTTTTTTGCAAAACTGCCACCTCTACTCCGACTTCATGCCGCGTCTGTCACGCAGGATCGAGGACTACAGCGATGCGGCGGCCAAGGAGCGGCTGCACCGCAACTACCGCCTGTGGCTGACGTCGCTACCGAGTGACGTTTTCCCGGTTGCCATTTTGCAGAACGTCGTGAAACTGGTGCAGGAACCACCGAAAGGACTCAAGAGAAACCTGTTGCAGTCCTACCTGTCCGAACCGGTCGCGGATGCGGAGCTTTCTCACCGAAGGCCTGGAAGACGACTGCTACGTCAACGGGCTCTACTTGGAGGCTGTGGACTGGGCTAGCGGCGTGCTTACCGAGAGCGAACCCAAGGAGGTCTTTATTTCTTTTCCTGTGATGAAGCTGGTGCCCCTGGGTGGCGGACAACGCGATGCAGTGTCCTGTGTACGCCTGCCCATGCTACAAGACAACCGACCGAAAAGGCGTGCTCTCCACGACGGGACACTCCACAAACTGCATCCTCACTGTGAATCTCCCACGGGATCCGCAACAATCGGAGAACCACTGGGTGCTGCGTGGCACTGCACTCTTTACCCAGTTGGAATACTGAGTCTTGTTTTTCTTTTCTACCTTAACGATGGGTATGATGGAAACCAAAATCACGATGTGCATTCTTTGTTTTCTTCTTCTTTATGATGCTCAACTGTTAACAAAATCAACTATTGTGAGTGTGCTTTTGTGGAGCTACATGCTAGCGAGGCGGCTGGAGAGGTCACCAGTATTGTCACGCGACTTGACGAAGATGCTTCTTTGTGAAGTGAAGAGTCTCTGCGCTCTATTTGTAAATCTACGTCACACTACCTGCATGAAGTAGTGAAGAGAAAGTGCGCAACTGAGTGTCCAGCTTTCTTCCCTGAGCTACCACGTCTTTTCGCATGACTGGAGAAACTGGGATGACCAGTGACTGCGGATTCTTCTTTTTATGTATCGCGCTACTCTCTTCTTGTGTTGTTTTACCGAGCTTTTTTTTCTGCCTGGGTGTCTCTAGTTTTCACTTTATCTGCCACTTTTGGAGGACATATGTATCTTTGTACCTCTCTCTTGCTCTTTCATTTCACGTCTTTTGTTTTCTTTAATTTCTTTGTGAAGGTGCTTGTGTATGCTATGACGATGTGCTTCTTTGGCGGCGTTTGTTTTGCAAGCCGGGAAGGGGCACTCATATCAAGTATGTGTTGTTCCTAGTATTTGGTGCCTCTTGGGCGAGGGACTTGGTCACACCGTTCTTTTCCAGCCTCTCTTTCTGGGGAGTGCGTATCAGCCGGTACTGCGCTTCATGTCTGTGCCGCGCCTCTCCGACTAAGGAGCAACGGCGTCTTTTGCTTCATCTACATTACGTTTTTAAATGACTCTCTTATTTTCCCCGTGTGACGTGTGGTCTGTCTAGCGTTGACCGATTTGCTTCTCTTTCTTAAACTGTCCCCAGGAGCGTCCGTTTTGCAAGTCTCGCTCCGTAAGTTTTCATCGACACAGAGGAAGCTGAGGTCACTTCCACGCACACGAGGGGATACCCGACTTCAGGCGTCCTCCCCCACAACCCGTACCAGTGCCTTCCCGGTTGTACGGAACACACAAACGAGAAAACTGATTCCTAGTGGCGTCCTATGCACGACAAATCACCATCTGCTGTCTCCACCTGAGTTGTGTTATGGAGTTAAGGGGAGAATAGAGAGGTGTGGGTGAGGGTTAGAACTCTCCATTTACGCACGAGGACGGTACAGAAAAAAGGATGTAGAAGAGAAGAATTTTGAAAGGCATTTTCGTTTTTTTGAGAAGCGCAACTAATTGCAGGGATAGTTTCCCTTTTCGACCCTTTCATAAGTTCCATGAAGAGCTGTTGCTCCGGAAAGGCTTTCCGAAGAGAAGGTCTCCTTTTCATTTTGACTCGAGCCGATGAGGGCAGACAGCGGATCCAAGCTAGACAGGTTAACTGAAAGGAAAAGAAAATAGTCTCCTGCCAGCTTTTTACGGGAGCCTACCTCGACTGCCTTTTTCAGAACCCTTTTAGCTGGTATCGAAGAAAAGAAGGAATGAAGAGAGTAAAACAGTAAAAGAGAATCGTTTTGGGTTTTCTGAGGTGCAAAATAATAATAATAGAAAATATATTTTTTAGCCTGTTGTGTTGTAGGCATCCTTTAGAGTCGTTCGTGACTTGTTTTCTCGTCCAAAAAGAAGAACAAAAGAGACAAGTTTATGGACCACTTTTCATGGAAAAGATGCGTGAAGGCGCTTCAGCCAAGTTTTCTTTGGAAGGAACCTATTCTACTGAGGGGAAAAATCTGAATTTTTGCGAGAGCTTTCTCTGTGCGAAGTGCAATGTCCTTGGGCGCCTTTGTCGATACGGCTCTCTCTTGATGGCGGCTAAGGCCGTCGTGCTATCAATATTTATATGAAGGTTCAACCCTGCGGGAATCCATCGCCGCAAGTATATTACCGCGAGAACCACGGTGTTCCCCTCCAGCGTGTTTATGTGATGCTGCTCTGCTGCGGACCATGCTTCTCCAACGCTCATGATTTCTTGGGACTCGTGCCGCATCAACACCGCTCCCCAACCAACTCCAGAGGCACCGGTGTAGAGGGTCATTGTCGGCATTCTCGTTGCCATGGCCGGCGCTACCGCTCGTGGGCGGTTCTTCTGAGCCAGGTCGTACCACTATTTAAGTTGTGCATGCGCCGTTGGGCGTGTGCAGGCCGGCTCTTTCACCAGGAGAGGTGTCCGGCTGAGCGGAGACCGCCTTTGTCTAATGGGCTTCAACGCCCAATAGAACTCTGCGGTGCGGATATGTAGGAATGACGAGCTGCGGAGGAGTTGTGCGTACAGTCGCTCCAAGTCACCGCCCGTCATGCTTGGCGTCGGACCATCAATCTTCTGGATCGTGTGATCTGCCGCTCCCACTTTGTGAGCTGCGTGGTTGAAATATACCCCCTATGAAGTCAGAGACTTCTCTTGCGTATCTCTCGTCGGTGTGAAGAAAGACTGGGAACTCTTGCGCGGTGGTTCACATCCTGTTGAAATGCTGATTTGGAGTGCTTGACGCGTGTCTGCGTAGCGTATGTTGTCGATCCAAACGTCGATTGAGGTCAGGGCTGGCCGTTCACGGTGATCCTTTTGCCCGCACACTTCGGACGGCCTGCCACGGTGGACGTGAGGATTTGCACGATTTCCGGTGAGGCCAAGTGTCCCATCGGAGGCCGCGTCAAGCACCACTGTGTACCGCTATTCGGATCTGGTAAGACGGAGCTTTCTTGATCTCTTTCTGGGAGCTCGACCTGAAAGAAACTGGCCCTCAGGTCGTGTACGCTACCCATCTCGGCGTTCACTGCGTCGAGGTGTATCGAAACGTGTAGAAGTGGCTCGTCTGGGCGGTAGCCTTGTGCGTCCGAATAGCCATTGCTCTTTTTCCTGACATCAGAAACTGATGTTTGCTGTTTGCTTAGGCTGTGTGCAAAGCAGTCTGCTCCAAGGAGGTGAAGGAGATCGTCCACACACTGGGGGATCTCTGGTCGCATGCGTGATCTAATTCTCTGAAAGTTGAGAGGCGCAACTTCCGACGCACCACGGATGTTGGAAGCCTTCTTCCGTGATGGCTGCTTTCTTCAGTCTCCATGCGCCTCGACCGAGATAGCCGCCGCGACCTGCCACGCTTTCTTTGTACTTCATTGCCGTGCAGAGATGATAGCATGTGTCTGCAAGCTGATAAAGCTGGTCTTGATTGCGTTGTGCCGTGGCTGGCCTTGCGGGGTTGCCGCTGTCTATTTTTTCATCAGTTGACAGGTTCCTTTCTTGTGTTTACCGGTGTCTTATCCAAAAGGGATATGCTATGCGTTTCGCGATGTTGAGAAGGTCGTCTCACTCTTCTCCATCTTCATAACTCGTAAGAGTCATGTTGCCTTTTGGGTTCCGATCACTTTCGCTAACGGCACGTGTTCGGTGATGTAGCGAATCGTGTTGTGCATTGTGGCTTTGCCATCGCCATGCTTTGCTAACAGCGGAATGTACTTTTGCTTGCGCTGATTCTGCGCGGCGTATGCTGTGAGGAAATTCAACGCGCCTCGTTTGATTGAGTGCGCTATCAGTGTTAGGTCTGCTTGTTTCAGCTCGCGGATGATCTGATGCGTATTCATTGTTGTGAACCGTGTCGATGCTGGGTTGTCTGCTTTCCGGCTGCTGAGAATTTGAGCGATTCGCCCCATATCGTTTGCGTCCTCGACCCCAACTAGAGCGTAAGCCTTGTAAGGGTTCCGTGATAGTGTCTTTCCCGCGTGAAGCGTTTTACAATTTACTGCGGGCTCACCAGCAAGAAAACCTCCGCCGTCAATCCTTGAATATCTCCCCAACGGCCTGTCGTTTTCCAGCTCTGCACGTATCTCTGGGTCCGTGTGAAATGCGACGAGGATGCTCTTAACGTTTCCGTCATGGTGTCTCCCGACCAAGGGGAGCTCACCGCTCCAACGATTCAAACGTTTTTTCTTCCCTAAGACAAGATACCTCGTTTGGTGCACCCGGTTCTACATGCATCACCTGCTGAAGCAACTCAGCGGGAGTGATGGCTTTGAGAGCGGAACGAGGCATGGCTGCATCTGTAAATTTCACGGTGGAACACTTTGAAAACAACAGCCACAATGTATTTTTTTGCAAGAGTGCCCTCGATTGAAAGAAGGGCGTGCTGAATGAACACAATGAAGCGCTGACCACGAACAGTGACGGTCTGCACCCCAACAATAATGGCCGTCGCCTTCAACCACTCTCACTGCATTCATACGGCGTCACCAGTGTCGCGAGTGCAACTATTCGGAGGCATTGTCTGAAAGCTTGCGCCTCAGAATAACCCACACCCTACAAATCATCACCTACCAACAGGTCAAACCTTTACATGAGAATTACATAAATTTATCTTTCTTGGTTTTACAACACACTGTAAATATCGATAGTTAAATACATGCAAAGAAAACAAACTATTCAACAGACTCTACGAAGTGGGTAGCCCGCCTTACGCTTCCCCGCTGGGTGGGCGGGGAGTTCAGGGTTGGGCGGGTGGGGAAAACTAAAAGATGGAAGAACTGCTGAATTCTAGCAGTTGGAAAAGAAGAAAAGAGAGGTAGGAGGAATAATTCTTCAGGCTAGGTCATTCTATTCGCAAGCTCCAGAGAACAAAAGAAAAACGTCGGGAGATGAATGGAAAGCCGTACGTTGTCTTCTTTTCTGGGAGCTTGTGAAAGGAATGATTGAATGTGAAGTATGGTTTGAATGGAATCTAAGTGAATATCATCTTCGGGGACTCCTTTCTACTTTCTTCTCCTTTTCCACGGACAGTCTTCGACTTCCGCCTTGTTCTCTCTTCTGTTCGTTTTCCCCTCCTTCTTTAACCTACTCTCACAAAGATGTCCATGACGACTATTGGCCCCAACGGCCCGGTGCAGATTTACACAAAGCCCGAGTGGAACGCTTGGGAGCAGGCCTTGCGCGAATTCACCCGTATGTATGGCCCTGCCAAAATCAGGATTACTGCCAAGGATGCGCGCGATGCCTACTCAACGTTCACGGTGCAGACGAGTCTGGACGCTTCTGGGAGCGTCATCTGTCACATGCTTAGCGGGACGCATTATTTTCAGTATCTGCGGACAGAAACCGGCGAGTTCATTCCACCGGAACGCGTGGAGTTCCTTCAGCTGGTCGCCACATATATGTCTTCGCATCTTGAGGTAACCGGGAGAATCTCTCAGCAGATGACCGAATGGTCGCAGGCGCTCGGTAATACGTTCGCCGAGTTACAACAGCAGGCGCAGTAGAGCCGCGTGCACGCTGGGCAACTGGCCCAGCGCGAGGTGAGTCTCGCATACCGTGAGGGCATGGCAGGGGCCGCGGCGGAGAAATACGTCTCTGATGCTCCTGTGGCTCATGCCTACAATCGTGTCACGGAGCTGGACGCGTTGAACCAGCAGACGGCATCGGTGCGCATACGAGATGCCGAGGTGCAGGCGCGGCTACAGACGGGCGAGGCTTACTTGTACACGGTCGACGCGGATCGCCGCGCAGAGATGATCAGGCAACAAGCACAGCTGAGGAGCGATGACGCGGGGCAGCGTGTACAAATGGCCGCTCTGGCTGCTTCTCTGGACGTAAATGACGCTTTGCGTCGTTCAGACCTGCGCGGACAGGAAGCCGAGTTGAGGGTGCAGTCGGCCGTTGCAGCTGCAGAGGCGCGCCAGGCGATCGCCGAGGCCAACTACGCCAGTCGGAGCGAGCGGCAACGTAACGAGATCCTGCAAGAGAAAATCACGTCGATGCAGGCGATGATCGAAAAGCTCCAGAAGGAGCGGGACCCCCTCGACGAGAAAGAGCGCGTCGCCTCCGCTGGTTGCACTCAGACAGAAGTTTCTCTGGCGCACCTCAAGGAAGCAAACGCCGGTTTAAAGGCCGAGAATGCCTTGCTGAAGCGAGCGGCTCTGCAGAAGGGACTCGCTAAGAGGTCTAAGCCCACTTCCCCTGTTCGATCATCTCCACACGACTCAGAGACGAGCAGTGTGTCAGAGGCTTCAGTGCCGGTGGGTATCGCCTTGAGGAGGCGGCTGAACAGAGAAAGCAACAAGCCGCTGACTCCACCTGTTTCGCCGCACCTACTAGAGAGGCAGCGGCCACAGCGGACACCTACTGCTCCGCCTATGGCTCCGCCGTCCCCTGCGCATTCGGTAACTTCCTGGTCTCCTCCGCGATTTGAACGGCCCGTGGAGGGCTCAGCTGTTTTTGGCGGAGTCCCCCCACCGACGGGTCGTTTCCGGTCTGCCTTTGGCCCCCAATCGGGAGTCCCACCAATGCGCGTGCCGCAGCCTGAGCCGCAGCGAGGGGTTTTCGCAGCGGCCTCACAGGCCCCTCGAGGCGGTTTTGCCCACGGTTTTTCCTCCGGCCCAAACTTTCCGCCCCCGCAACGGTGGTCCGATGGGGAGGACGTTGAGGCGGAACCAGGGCTGCAGTTTGCGCCGATCGGGCGCTGGCGTCACGGGATGACGAACGACCTTCCGGCCGGGAGTCGTCCCTCGACTGACATCATCGGGGAGGTGGGCACCTACCCGATGTTTATTCGCACGATAGCCGCGTCAACCCCAGGAGCGGCGATTGCCCAGCTGGTGGGCACCATCAAGCACGAGCCCAATTTCAATGTACGGAGGATGCAGAGAATCCTCACGTACTACGGGGATTTGATAAAAAATCCCTCCCGAGATAGTTTCGAGCTCCTAGGTTGGGAGCTCTACTATCTTTTCCGGGAAAACTTGGTCCTCTCAGGTAGGCCAAATAGTTTTAACTTGAATGAATATCGTCGTTTAGTGTACGGCGATCAGTTGCAGGACCCCGCGGCGGCTCTGGTTGAGCGGTGCACGACGGCGCCCACCACAACCCATTACCGCGCCATAGCGCAGCAGACCACTTTCCGCAAGCGGTCAAAACGGCAACGCGCCGGCTTCCAAGAAAGCGTGACTGGAACGCTCGCGGTACGGAGTCGAGATCCCTTGCCAGGGCGGCGAGCACAGGTTTCGGGCACCCGAGTGGTGCCAGAACAAAAACAGCGGCAAAGTGGCCGTTGCCGTGGCGAAGCGCCCGGCCTTCCTGTGCCTCGGGAGGAAGACGCGATAGATGGAGTGATACGTTTTCTTCAGTCCCAAAAGAGCGCAACGGTGGCATCTCCTCCTTTATGGAAGTCGGCGGTACGCGTCGTACCGAAGCCTCTGACGACACCGGAAAAGGCCAGCAGCAATCCTTTCGCAAAGGTGATGGATTTCCTGCACTCCTCCAGCGAGGAGGTGGCCAGAGTCTCGAGGCCGGCGCCAAGGATGCGCCAGCGCAAAGAAGCGCTCAAGAGCCCCAAGGAGGCTCGTCAACACTCGGTGGCCTTTCGTCCGCCTGCTCAGGTAGAGCAGGTCGAAAACCACGTCATGGCCGACGGGCTCGCCGCGGCTGTCACGGCAGAGCCCATCAACGTCGCCCAGTTCCGCGACCCGGAGCTACAGAAGCTGGCAGCTGCAGCCAATGC